>NC_056743.1:1446974834-1447142334 GCF_019279795.1 Protopterus annectens | reverse complement strand
ATAATGACTTCAGCTGACATTAACTGTTTCTATGGCCTTAACAAATAACATCACAGCACCATGCATCTGCTTTACTGAGGATCATTATTGTCTTCATTATAGTTAGGCTTAAAACTGCCCTGGTCTTTAATGATATCAGATTGGGTACTGCATGATGACAATAGGACATGCACCAGCCTGCCCATGGGTGGAAAGTTCTCTGAGAAACCACATAGCACTTGGTTCTGTGCATGTGTTCATTCATAAACATTACCACAAAGTATATGTCCACTATGTGCACATTTAGTGTAATCTTTCTGAGTAAATAGCAGAAGCATTGCATCAGGGATATTGCTGAATTCAGAAAGTGTACACAGATATACTATGCACTTTGTGGTAACCTTTATGAATCCCCCAAATTTTTATAAATGTGTATTACCAAAAAGAAATGCCATGTTAGAATTGTATACACTTTCCTATCAGACAACATTTTGTAAAATGTATCCTTGGATGTTTGTTTTGATTTATTATATTTATTTCACACAGGTGACAACAGTGGCAGACTGCTTCAAAAAGATTCACTTCAGACACTGCTTTGAAAAAAAAAGCATTACAAAAAAAACAGTAGTACAAATATAAAGTCTGCGGAACATAGTGCAAAGTAGCATAGTGAAACAGTGCTGTGCATGTCAAGTTTTACATAAGAAATATTTCTCTATCTGTTATGATTTATATTTATCAAAGTAATAAGTGGATAAAGGAAAGTACCAAGCAAGTTTTATGTATACTGTGAAAAAATGCAGTACGTTACACATTTTAAAAAGGTAGTAAGGTGTAATACAATCTACACTATTTTACCCTTGATAAAATGTGTAATATTTTATTCAGTTCAGATTATCATAAATGATAATATGTTACAAAATGCTAGTGTGAGTTAGAATAGTGAAAATGGGCAGGAGTATATGCTTGAGGGACCATAATGTAATAATTTCATTATTTGATATTATTGGTATACTACAGATTTGTAGGTGGATATAATTAGCAATTTCTATATGGGTGTTAGTAGCTAATACTAATTCATATTTTTATAATCACATGCTTGATTTTGGAAGGGGCTAACTGGTTTGGAGTTTAGGAAGTAATTACATTGCATGTTAATCAACAGATACTCAAAGGTTAATCTAGTGGCTGATGTAAGGAAGGGCACTGGAATTTAACTATTAATGGTACAGTGTACTGATAGGAGTCATTAAGTGATGTTACAATAAGTGTGGCCTGACTAAAGAGGCTGAAATAAATGTGGGAAGAGGGGGAGGTCAGAGGTAATTGCAAACTAACTGATGTGGATGTCAGAAAAAGCTGCATATAGACCAGTTACTTTGATATACCAGGAAACTAGACACAAATTCTAGGGCTGTGGTTGAATTTTTTAGGTTTGATAGTAAACTGTCCTATGGCTTGGATCCTAAAACAGAAAAATAATTTTCAGAGTTTGTTAGAGTACGGAGACGGCTGAGAAAGTCTGGAGCATTTCCAGTGTGAGAGGAAGGAAATGTCTTCAGAGTTGTCTGCCCAAGGAAACCTGATTCACCTGATTTAACACCATATTCAAACAGTGCCTGGAAAAAAAGGTTATTTTGAAATCTTTCCAAACACTAAAACCACTAAAAAAAAATTGCAAAGAAAAGGCTTAAAACAGAGATAAAGAAGAGTCAAAAAGTATGTACAACAGCCCCCTAATATTGGGCTTGAAGCCTAATGAAACAATTGTAGTGATTTTAAAAGGCTGAATAGTATTTCAGATTTAGAATTTTACACAATGCCTGGAATTAAGGAAATATTAGAAAAACTGGAGAAAGCGAGAATGCATTAATTTACATTTATTTGAGTCTACTGGCAGGAACAATTCAAGATTCATGAATTCCCATACTATATATATATATATATATATATATATATATATATATATATATATATACACACACATATTTAGATATGGAATTTAAAGCACAAGATCTCCATTTAAACAGTTCAAAGTTTCAAAACTTTGATCTTATGGTCTCAACCATAAGAAAGTCGACTTTTTGAAACTTCAAAAACTTAAAAATGTAGAAGTAGAAGACCTGTGTGTGTGTGTGTGTGTGTATATATATATATATATATATATATATATATATATATATATATATATATATATATATATATATATATATATATATATATATATATATGTATATATATATATATATATATATATATATATATATTTATTTATTTATTTATATGTTGAATTTACTTCTGAAGTTGCAAGCATATTAACCCAAATTAGAGATTATGTGAGGCATTAATACCTGCATATATGTCTCTTTTAGATCTTGAAGGTGTCAACAAAATGAAAACTCCTGTGTATATTTTTGAGGAGGTTATTATCCAGAAAATGGTAATATGTTTATGAAGTACTATTCTACTGATATGTTAGTCTAATAATCTAAAATCATACATCTGCCAGAACTCAGGTGAGGCATTGTATAGCACATGTTTATAAATGGACTGGGCAGCAAAACTAATTTATATTAAAATACGCTAAAATCAAACAATTACCATACATAAAATGTAAAATTCAAACTGGGCATAATACAGATCCCTATTTTATAATGCAATAAGGCTCTTTAGGCATGTATGTTACAGATCTTTGCACACAGCTACTGAATATGGAGCACAAGCCTGACCAACCTTGGGCATACTTTAACATCTGTACCATGCACACCCCTGCATAACTTATTTCTTATATATTACATATGAGAGCATTTAAGTTAGTTAAAGCTTCCACATATCAGTATCTGTATTGTAGACACACTTTGGACAACAAAACAGTGCACGAGATTGACTGGGGAATATGCACCTTCCCTTGGATTGTGCAGTCTCAGACTTAGAACATATAGTTAACATGGGGGTGTGTGAGGGTGTGGGGGTTTGCTTCCTGTAAAACAATATGGATTTATAATTTTCTTTTTGTAGTTTTTTTTTTTTTTTTTGCATGTTGCAAGGGTACTCTTCATGCATGTTTAGTGCCCTGATGACATTTGCTTTGCTGACTTTTTAATGTTGGCATTATTGACATCTACTCTGACCTACACCAGGGACCTATGCTAATGGTGGGAGGGGTGCATGTGCCCATATTGGCCACTGTGTGCCTGCCATAAAGTGCAGCCCTGGGTCAATAAGCTAATAGCTGGCTGGTGTCTAGTTGCCCAGCCTGGGTTACCTGGGATACCTCTGTTGAGTGAAAGCTGGATGTAAAACCAATCAACCTGCCAAACATGAACTGAAAATTGCTATACTTAGTGTAGGTTCACTGACAGGATGCAGCTTGGAAGTGGATGACATGATGATACGGAGGAGGCTGGACATTCTACGGATCCAAGAGACAAGATGGAAGGGTAGTGCAGCAAACCATTTGGCTTGGGATCCAGAGTCTACTTCTCCAGAAGGGGACAGGCTAGAAGTGGTGTGGGAACTGTGGTGAGATAGAGAGAGGCTTAAGAAGTCAGTGAGGGATATCAACAGAATTAATGATAGACTCATGGCAATCAGACTCCAGTCTAATAATAGGGCAATGTTCATAATCTCAGCCTATGCCCCACAACAGGGTTATGATAGTGAGGGAAAGAGTGCATTCAGACAGCAGTTGCAGCACCTACTAGATAATGCAGGAGAGCATGAATTGGTGCTGATGATGGGTGACTTGAATGCACATATCGAGACAGACAGAACAGGATATGAGGACTGCCTGTGCTGACATGGGTGGGGCAACAGGAATAAAGAAGGAGAAGCCATTCTAGACTTCTGTCTGGCAAATGGCTTGATAGTAACCAACACATGGTTCAGAAAGAGAAACAGTCACACAGTCACATACAAGAGTAGCCAACATGCAACTCAGGTAGATTTCCTCCTAGTAAGGAAAAGGAACTGGGGTAGAGTCCATGATTGCAAAGCCATCGTCAGTGTAACAGTCAGCCCACAGCATAAACCACTGGTTGCCACAATCAGCTGCAAGTCAGAGAAAGCTCTAAGGTCAACAGAGACCAGGCAGAAGACCTGGAAGTTGACTGGAGAGAAAGTACAACAGTTCAAGGAATTACTCAGGGCTCTGGCACCCCCAAGGAGAGGAGGAAATAGGTGGAGTTTAAGAAGAATGGCAGTGACTCAAAACAGCATGTGTTAGGACTACAGAACGGATATGTGGCTGAGCCAGGTATGGAAGTAAGGTACATAAGGAATGCAGAAGTCCGTGAAGTGATCAAGAGAAAGAAGGAGTGCAGGAAGAATTGGGAGATGAAAACACAAACCAAGCTAGGAAGGAATACTGGTCGGCTTACGAAGAAGCTAAGAAAAGAGTTGTAATAGCAAAGAATACAGCATCAGAGGCACTCTACCAACTTCTGGAAAGTGACTCAGTAGGTGGTAGAAAGAAACTATATCAGGTTGCAAGGCAAAGGCAGAAAGATAAAGTAGATAGTGTCTGACTAACAACAACCTGCTCACCAGTCCACAGGACATCAAAGGCGGAGAGAAGGAGTATTTCCAGCAGCTTCTGAATGAAGAAAATACCACAGAAGATGTACTACCCCAGAAATAGTATACTATGAGAGAAGAAGAGGAGCCCAGCACTAAGGAAAATTAAGTCAGGGAAAGCAGCATGCTCAGATTAGGTCACAGCAGATGTGATAAAGATGTTAGGTGAGATAGGAGAGAAATTGTTCCTGAAGGTAATCATAGTAGTGTGGAGAGGAAGGCAAAGCCCAGATGACTGGAGAATAAACATATTCACATCAGTATACAAGAACAAAGAGGACATCCACAACTGCGGGCAGTGCAGAGGCATCAAACTCCTATCACATTGCATGAAAGTTCTGGAGAGGGTGATTGATAAATGGATACACAGAGTAGTAGAATGTAAAATGACAGATGAGCAGTTTGGATTCAGATCAGGATGCAGCATAACTGAGGATGTTTGCAGTGAGTCACATAGTTGAGAAGAAGCTAGAGATGAGGAAAGAGTCCAACTGGGCATTCCCAGACTTGGAGAAAACATATGACAAGGTCCCAAGAAAGCTGATCTGAACAGTACTGCAGTGGTTCAAAGTCCCAGAAACATTGGTAGAATTAGTGCAGGGTATGTACAAAGACCCAATGATTCAAGTAAGAACAGTGTTTGGCCTCACAGAGGGATCCCAGTGGGAGTGGGTGTACACCAGGGTTCAGCTCTGAGCCTACTGCTGTTCATATCAGTGATGGACTACATTAGCAAACAGGTTGGAGGGGACATGTCAACAAAGTTACTGTATGCAGATAAGGTGAAATACACTCAGGAATTCGGTTAGTAGTTTGATATAAGTGCAATAACTAAGGAAGTCACAGTGGGAGCAGAAGTGTCTTATAAGGCTAAACTCATGCTGGCAATTTTAGGGACACTAAGTTAAGTAATATTAGAGACAACGTAGTGGGAGTGACAATAACAGTAGTAATACAGAATAATCTGGAGAGTATTGTGTCTCAGCGATGCTAGTAGTAATAATATAAAGATAAAGGGCAGCTATCTATGCAACAGGGATGTAGTGCAGGTAAGGGTAAATGAGCACAAACAATGGAATACAGTAGCAATGTGACTGAAAAATTTAGGGAGAAAAGTAGTACCGAATTTCAGATTAAGTCACCTGTGTCTGTACAGGGCACTGTGTTCTACCTCTGCATGATATATGCAACTAAGCCAAAATAAGGGTGAGGATGTACAAAACCAAGACAATAATTAACTGAGAAACAGATACACATAACCATTTGTAGTTAAAACAGCCTGAATTAGTAGCAACATTACCTTTTCTTGTAAGATAATTGCAACAGATAGGTTCTACAGGTCAAGCACTAGGCTGGTATCAGTGCCATCAAACTGACAATTATAATTTAACATTGGTTAAATGACAATAAAATAATACTTAAGTATGAAGAGTGAATCAAAATATGAGAAGATAAGTTCTTGCAGCGCACAATAAAACCAGCTAAAATCAATTAACAGCAGAAGCAGAAGAATCTAATTCAAAGTGGTAAGGGGAGATGATGAAGGGAATAGCAGCCATTCAGAATATTACATTCATAAAGCAGAAAATGTTCTAAGAATTAAGCCAGCATGAGAATGGAGAAAGGAGATTTTGCCAAGAGAGAGAACTTCAAGTAGGGGTATAGAAAATAGGCAAGAGGGAGCTGGAATTTACTGGTGAAAATGGGCAAATGAACCAAGGTGTTGGGAGCAAATAACTAGACAGGGAAAGTTAATAGAGTGGGATGAAGCCAAGAAGATGTTTGGACTGCAGGCTAGAGACAGCCTTCCCTACCAGGGATTGATGTCAGAGTATAAGCAAACAAAAGTGGATAGGAGAGTCCTAAGTAAAAGACCTGTTCTGGTAGAGTTTTTACTTGAGTCGAGAAGAGATACTGATGTTAAAAAAGGGGTAATTGGTAGGGCATAAGAAACACTTCCCAATAACTATAAGAATCAGTTAGAGGAGATTAGAAAAGATTGGGAAGTGAAACGGGAAACAAAGTTTACAAGGGAACAATGGCAGGACATATGTATTGCTCCCAAGTATACAGCAAAGTCCAAAAGTTTTAGGATTTTTGCATGGACGTGTTTCCATGGGCATTTTATGCCCCAAACAGAATTCAAGGAATTTATCCTCAGGTAGATAACAAATGTTGGAGGTGTGATAGAGATGAAAGAGATAACTGGAAATTTATAGCTGAGTAAGCTGAATTAACCATAGCAATTGAAGTTCCTATGGTCACTGCTGAAGTAGCCTTAGCTATATGGGTTATATCCTGCAAAGTATATGGGCATCTTCCATGGACTGAAACTATCAAGCAGCTTGAGCTGAGCTGAATAAAAGACAAGTTTGGGCACAAAGCCCTTCAGAGTTTTCATACCAGCAAAGAAAAAGAGGCTCAGACCTGAAAGTACAGTGACAGGAACAACAAAATATAATGTCTACAGCCTGGCATAAAAAAATGCACCAAAAAACAAGGGGGATGGAGGGAGGGAGCAGCTACTCAGCAGTGATCATTCAAACATCTACTGTTATGGTAAGTTCAGCTTACACAACTGTACTATGTTTAGCATATTAATCACTGCTGTAGTAGCCTTAGCTATATTGGTGGCTTATCTTAGCTAACTACATTTGGGAAGTGGAAGGAGAAGAGTCCAGGAGCCCCTGCAGAATGGTACTAGCAAAGCTTGATCTGGACCTAGAGAAGGAATCAAGCTTATAGTGCTTTGTAAAATTATGTGCAGTGGACAAAGTAGCAGCTTGTCTAGAATACTTCTAGAATCCAGCCCTTTCCAAAAAGCCATAGATGGGACCAAGGCACTAGTAGAGTGGGCCTTGACTATGCATGGAATAGTTTTGCTATGGTGAGTATAATAAAAGGTAATAACCTTAGACAATCATTTGGAAATAGTCTGTTTTGGCACAGGTTGCCCCTTCTTACTTTCACAAGAAATGAACAATTGATCTGAAGATCTGAAAGATTTGGTTCTGTCAAGATAGTACCCAAGATGTCTGTGGATATCCAAAGTATGGAGTATTCTTTCTCCCTCATTTTTTGTTCAAGAAAGAAAATGTAGAGCTGGATAGTTTGGCTTAAACTAAATATGCCACTTTAGACATAAAAGAAGGATTAGTTCACAAAGAAACTCTTGCCTTTGTGGAAAATTAGATACTGTTGACTTACCATAACAGCTTGCAACTCAGATACCCTTCTTGATGAGGTCAGAGCAATCAGAAAAAGATATTTTCTAATTAAACCTAAAGTCAGTCATTCAAATGGAGCAAGTGTTAGCTTCTCTGAGACCGAATTAACATTCAAATGATGCGCCACCAGTTTTCTTAGAGGCCTGTTATGCAAACTGCTTCTTATCAAGAGCATTTTGACATGAAACTGCCTTAAAAGAGGAGGATCCATAGGCAGACATGCTGAAACGGCCAATAAATGAACCTTGATAGAGGAATAAGAAATCCCATAGTATAGTAACTCACACAAATATTGTAAAACCAGATAACAATTAGCCCTGAGTGGGCGCTGTTTAAGTTATTGCCGCCAACTAGAAAATCTTTTCCATAATCCATTTGCAAATATATGATTTTCTAGTAGCAGACATTCTTGCCTCTATTAGTACCTGCCACATGTTCTCAGTAAACAGGTGCCTAAAAGGAATTAAGGCCCACTGATCCAGGCAGTCAATTGAAGATGACTGATGTCAGGATGTATCAAACACTCGTGTTCTTGTGTGAGTAGATCCAGTCTGTGGCAAAGCTTGTGGTAGTTGGCCATTTCCAAAAGTAGGGAGAACCAAAATTGCCTGGGACAGAAATAAGTCACCACATTGATTTTGGGAGATTCCTTCCAATCTTCAGAAGTGCTCTGGATATTAGTGAAAAGAGTGCAAAAGTACACTAGGACATTCCTGGCCAAGGAAAAGAAAAGGCACCTGTCTTCCAGACCCTCTTGTATAGAGTCCTGGAATAGAATCTTGCCAGTTGATTGTTCAGACAGGAGACAAAGACGTTTACTTGAGGAAATCTGGACAGATAGTTCAAATCTTGGAAGACCCCTCATATAGTTTCCATTCATGAGAGTCTGCCCTGGTCTTGCACTGGTTGTCTGCCACACAATTTTGCTCTGACAGAATGTAGTATGCCTGTAGAGTGAGATTGTGCTGTGAAGCTATATCCCAAACTAACATGGCTAGTTTACAAAGGGGGTATAACCTGGTCCCTCCCCCTTTCTTGTTGATGTACCACATGACTCTGTTATTGTCTGTAACCACTTAAAGAGGCCCCGGGGACAAAAGATGGTTCAAAGAGTTGACTGGTACCCCACATCTCATGCACTTTTATCCACCCTGAAACTGCTCTCCAAGCAAAGTGAAAAGCCTCTCTGGTGACTGACTGCTTTGGAGCAGGGAGAGAAGGAAGACCTGCATTTAAGTATATTTGTTGTCTCCACTAAAAAAATTATCTTCTGACAAACTCCAGCACTGGGATTTGAAAAGGTAAAGGGTGTTGATGCTGAGACAAAAGTGATTTCAGGCACCACTGTGTCTTTCTCATATGGAGTCATGCTAGAGAGTATGATGAGAATCACAGATGACATAATTATGATGATCAATAATTTTCCCATCCTTATCAGAAAGAGTATGAATGGAATTAGCTAAGTACAGTGGGATCAACTAAAGCTATAGCTGCTGAGTCAGGTTTGGGAGTAGTATATAAAAATGAAAAAGACTGAGGAACTTTATACATCCTATCTGCCTTTTTAAGCCTTTTCTGCTGTCCGGAAAATTGCAGGCAGTAGCACACATCCTCTAAACCTGACAGAATAGTAGGAATGTGTGTAGGTTCTGGAAAATGCTTTTGTAACAACTCATAGTATTTTCTGAGGGACTGAGAAACCTTGGTGTCCTTCCACTGAAAACAGTGGTACATTCTAGCAATAGTCTCAGAGAAAGAGAAAACCCACAGGTGAATCAGAAACTGAGCTCTTTGCTGCGTCTGAATCAAAAATCTGAGGAAATACCGTGCATCTGTCCCTGCATCTTCCTATTCAAATTCAGAATCTTAAATCTCTTTAGGAAAAGAAGACTCCCTCTTTCTTTTACTAGAAACTGTTTCACAAAAAGGCTCAAAAGTATGCATTAAACCCTGTCCTAGACCCAGTAGCTACTTTTATCCAAAGAAATTTGAAGAGAAGTATGTATATCTGTGTCTTTCTGTTTCTTTTTGACAGGAAAAATGGGGCCACCTGTGTAACTAATAGCAGCAACTGCTCCCCCAGGGATGGGCACAGCATTCTGACACAACAGGGAAATCTTTCCTGTTTCCACTACCAGGACTGACAGGAGTGTCTCTCCCTTACCCACTAAGGGGAATCCAAACAGTCATGGTTAACCCCTGGTCTATCGTGACTGTAAGTGTTAAACTATATGTATCTGAGGTAAAAGATCAGTAGCCTAAGTACACCAAATGGCCATAGCAGTCACCCATTTGTGGCTGATTGCTATCCTGCCATGGAGGCAAGGGTTGTTTGCTTATTTTTTTTCTTTTTGCAGCTAGAAGAAGGACCAGACATGTGACCGGTAGTCTCTTGCATGGTCTAGACAAAAATGGTGTTGTTTTCTCAGGGAAGATGAACAGTAATTGCCAGTAAACAATACCAGTTAACAAAATGTACTTTTATTATAGAAAAAAACACAGTAAACAAATACTTTAAAACATTATTCCAGCCCCACAAAAGAAAAAATAAACAATTTCTCCACAGACAAATATTTTCTGTTACTTTATACTATTTTTAAACTGATATGAAAAACAAATGCTCTATTTAAAAGTACATTCTAGTCTTGAGACAGTCCATTAAAACAAAATACTCCTAGCTTTAAAATAATTTTCCTGAAGAGGAAGGTAATAACACATCAACAAAATTAAGAATATATGTAAAGTCAGCACTAAAAATTAAAAGCACTACACCCTCACTCCGATTTCCCATTATTCTAGCATGCAATCAGGTCAAGGTCTAATCTCCTCTCCTCTCAGCTCCAGCTGCAGAAGAATCTTGAGGGCAAATGTATAACTGCCTCATGTACACGAACAACCCTCCTCTCCTCCCACATAACACAATACTTTACTTGAGAGATGCAGAGTTTGAGCTCCAAACTGAGCTGAGCTCTCTCAAAACAGGACTGAGGACAGACAGGAGAGAGAGCAACTACACACACCAAAAAGCCACTCACATAATGCTACTCCACCACACTGAATCAAACAACACAACACACACATGAGGGGAGCTCTGGCTCTGAGTAAACCTAAACAGCAGGAGCCTCTCCTCCCAAAGCACCCACACAAAACTACTCTCAAGACACCCCAAAAACACATAGCAAACCACAAAGCAGTGTGCAAAGCAGTCCACAGCCCTTAAGGCCAAATACAACACCAAACATAGCTGTCATGGTGACTCCATAGTCAGACACACACTGCACCCACTCACCACCAGGCTGAACAAGGATATGACCTCCTTCCCTAACAAGTAATGATGCCACAATATAGAGACAAGATGATCAGCTTTAACAATTGGCTTAGCTCGTGGTGCTGGTCTGGAAGCAAATGTCATTCAAAGGTCTGCAGTGTCTGTCTGACACAAGCCACGCTGGGTTTCCCCCAAGGGGGCTTGAGGCACCTGTCACCTTGGGATTCGGGATGCCTGCTAAAGGCTTTTCTTAATGCCATAGTGCCTTTTTAGGCAAGGCTCAAATTTAAACCTACCACCCTAGAAAAAACAAAAATGGAAGAAATTGAGGGTAATGCTGCTCAATGCCAGAAGTGTGCTGTAACTGAAACCTGGAGGAGGCCCCCGGCACTATTAGGTTTACCTTTTTTCATTCATGCGCACCGCGTTCACACCCCCCAAAATTCCGGACCACTCCCACAAAAGGAGGTCATAAAGGGATACCAAGGATAGCCACACCTCGGCAATGAAGCTTAACGGAAACCATCCAGGTGCAAATTGGCATGCAAACAAACTGGCAACAAAATTTGCTACAAATTGTAGCCTGCCTCTCACAGGCCACCCTCTCAAACTCCTTCACAGAAGACACTCCCTGGAAGAGAAGCGTATCTATGTACACCACTATCATGGGTGATCATCATACCACCCGAATATAGACTAGACTGGGAACATTACTCCAACTTTCTAGCCGCCCGGTTCCTGTTTCCATATTAACTAATGCCATGGAGCTAACAGCTGTTCCCATGAGAGAGAGGAGAAAAAAAACTAGATCTCATTGTCACAAACAATGGGACAAAATGCTCCACACACAGTATATCCCTCATTGGTGAGATCTGATCAT
Source organism: Protopterus annectens (assembly GCF_019279795.1). Taxonomy (NCBI): domain Eukaryota; kingdom Metazoa; phylum Chordata; order Ceratodontiformes; family Protopteridae; genus Protopterus; species Protopterus annectens. The sequence continues at coordinate 1,447,130,405 of NC_056743.1, read as the reverse complement.
AAACTAATCTCACTGGAAATCCACATCCCGCCCCACCCGACCATAGTGAAGAACTCTAAAAGCAAACTTCTCACACTACCTCAAGACTGTGTGGGTATCCTCTGCCCCTCCTGAGTCAGAGGAAAACCACCCTAAGCAAGCCCTGGTGCCTACAAATAATGCTCTATGAACACCACTCCAGGATCAGGCAATCCCAAATAAAAAAAAAACCAAGACTCTTTCAGGCAAGGGCCCAGTCTGGTGGACCCCAACCCATAACAAACTTTTTACATAAGAGAGGAAGCTATTTACATGATAGAGACAAAATCCATAAAACACTCATAAAAAGGCCAATTTGAGAGAAAACTGCCATGGATTAAGGACAATCATAAGGCCTTTTTTTTTCAGCTATGTAGGAACCCTGGGTGAAACCTTAGATATGCTCAGAATTAGTCCAAAAAATGATAAAAATCACTGAACCCACACATTGCCAACACAATACTGGCAGACAGGTTCAGTGCAAACACCACCCCCTCTCCCCCTAAAGGAGATAACTATCCCCAGCCGGTGTAGCCTCGGGACATCTCAAATCGCGAGTGAAAGCTGCTCTCTCTAAGCTAAAAACACAGCATCACAAATGTAAACCCATACTAATGTCACAAGATGGCTGCAAAACTGACAAGACATGAACCCCACAGGTTAGAAGCAAGCTGTGTCAGACTCAAGTCTCAGGTCGTGTGAAGTGGTGTAGGGTCGGTCCCTTGGCCCCTATTGTTTTGGCATCTACTTCAGAAGTACAGGCCAACATGGGAGAATTGAAGTTTTTTTTTTTTTCAGCAAAGGAAAGCACACGCTGACTGCCAGTCCTCAAAAGCCTCACAAGAGCATACTTTTTGGCAGCAGTAAAGCTCTGAAGGACTTCACACCCAAACTTGTCTTTTAGTCTGTTCAGCTTGAGCTGTTTGACAGTTTGGGGACATGAACAGTGCCCTAAAGCTTTGGAAGCTGGCCAGTTGTTATACCCTTCTCAGGAAATAACCCATATAGCTAAGACTACTGCAGCAGTCATCAATATGTTGAACATCATTGGGATTGTAATGAGTTGGCAGATTTTAAAAATTCCCTATAGACTACTCTGTAATAAATACTGGGGAGCAAATGGCTTGTTGCTAAGGTAATGATCCTTTTGAGCTAGGAGACGGGATCTGAATTATCTAGATATGGTAAAGCCATTTTAAGTTTATTTCTGCTGGCTGTCAAAAAGCAATTACTAGAAAATGGAAATCAAAGTCTGAAGCAATTGTATTTGAAGTACTGAATATTCTATAAAAGAGATTAAACGAACTGCAAGAAGTATCATTAGAAAACAGATGGAGCAAATTACATATAAATAAATTGAACTTCTCAGAACAATAGATGCAAAATAATGCTCAAGAGAAGGATTGAGGTTTAAGGGAAGGCAGGAACTGAGCAATTTATGTATTGGTGGAATGATGACAGTTATAAAGAAGGAAAACGTGCTCTATAATGTATGCAAATGGTAAAAAAATAATATGTTTTTTTTTTCTTTTCTATTAATGCATGTCTGCATATGTCTTGCGTGATAAAAGAGTTTAAAAATCAATTAAAATAATGTTCTTTACAGCCAAAAAAGAAAAAATTGTAATCCAATGCAAATTCATCAGTTGGCTTCAGCCATGCGACTCACAGCATTCTAGCCAAATAATGAGCAACAGTGCACAACAACAATTGATTTAATATCAAGCCAAAAAGGCACAGTAGTCAATCAGAAAACAATTACAAACAGGCAATAGTAGAGCAAACACCTTGAATTAGCAGCAATGTTACCCTGTCCCACAAGCAGAGTTGTCGATAGTTGTTTTCTTGCCTGGTGCAATCCTACGATTCCGTGCCCCCTCAGCTTTAAGTCTTCCAATGTGAGGAGAAAAAAAAAGGTTCTCTTCTTTTTTAATCTGTAGCAAACCACTTGCTACATTTTTAGCAAACAGTTACTACCTTTAGGCACAGAGTACTACAGCATTTCAGCTCTGACCAACAATGCAATACTAGCATTAATTTCTAAATACCAGTATGCACTGATGTCCTGAAAAATAAACAAGGTCTACTAATTTCACCTTCTAGCACTTTGTGCCTGGAATAGTTGCTTGCTTCACCCCCACCCTAGCTATGCCACTGTTCACAAGATAACAGCAGCAACTAGGCTCTACAATCCAGAAATTAACAATGGTAATTTAACATTGCTTTTGAAGGCAGTAAGTTAATACTTTAGCAGTTAACAGTGAACCATAAAACAAGAAGTTATGTTCTTGCACTATAGAATACAAACAAATTAATTAAAAACAAAAAAATAATGTTCTTTGCAGTAATAAAATGGCCAATAATTGAAAATGACTACACCCTTTGATGAAAAAGGGTCTTGTGGGAGTCCAAACTGGTGCAAACTAGTCACAATCAGGTAATCAGCAGACCTCAGCCACACAGCTCCCAGCCTTCCGACAAAATGAAAAGACCTCCTTAAAACTGCTTCACCTGAAATCTTTTGTGAAATATTCACCTAGAAGATACTTCATGCCTTTAAATACATTCATACACTTTTCCAGAATATCATCGTATCCTGCACAATACACTCTATTTTTATGAATTATGCATCTGAATTTGTAGTGATGCTACTCAAAGATGCTTTTTTATTACATTTACTTGCCACAGTCGGCTGTTTGTTAGTAAGATCATCCTTTGCATCGATCATCGAAATGCACTCTTCAGAATCAGTGTAAGATATCTCTTTACCATATTAGTCTTAACCTTATTCACAGTGTCAGCCACTGAGACTATAGTGATAACCCTGTCACGCATTTACACAAAACAGTCACACAGCCTGTTTATGTTTGTCCCAAGTACTAACAGATTGATCACCTGATCTAACTGTATTTTGTCACAGTTTGCTACACAAATTGTCAGTTTTGCTCTTAAAATACAAAAAATATTTTCACTGTTACACAAGTTTTACTCAACCACCTCACCCAGAGTATTTGAGTTCTTTAACTGACTCTGTAATGACACTTGGAAAAGCAGCTTTTATTCTTGATTCTTATACAGAAAGACTATTAGCTTAACAAGAACCTATGAACTTAAAAGCCAATTACATGCTTTATAGTATGTTTTATCCTGTAGGTAAACAGTGTACTAAGCTTATTACTACATCAGTCACTAGCTCTCAAATGATTGCTAAGTAATGTGCAATACCAGGAGGGTCACACCCAAAATGTCTTTCCTTCATATAGTGGAATTTTGACACTGGTATATTTCAGCAGCAGAGGGTGCTAGAGGTTGTAGGGTGGGTCTTCCACTTCCTACAAAAAACATGATTTTATTGGTGTTTATTTTATATTGACTACAGTTATTTCTTTTGTCTGAGCTGTGGTTTACAGTAAAGGTATTGTAATGCTTTGTAATTGATGTTTTGTGGCTTGATTAAAGAACCATTGCATTCATTAGAAAGTAATAGCTGTAGTGTTTACATTGAGTGTGCTTTCTGTCTGATTGATATTTACCAAATATCACCTTAACTACCATGCTGTCATCTAAAATTTTTGTTCTGTTATTTTTATCAGTTTTATGCTTTGTTTCACCTTTTTTATCATTTGCAATCCTTATTTTGCATACTTCCAGATCCTCTATTATGCTTTAAATTGGTATGTAATATAGTGTAGTTACTCTACCTACAGTGTCTTTTTCCAAAGTCAAGTCTCCTTCCCTTAAAAGTCTCCCCTTATCTGATCATTTCTGATTCCACACACAATTATTTCTCCAATTCACTTTTCATATGCCTGGAATTTATTTTTTTAAAACTGCAGTTTTATCTCTCTGTGCCTCTCTAAACTTAATACATTAAATAACTTAATTAGCTTCTTATCGGCAATATTAAGGACCACAGCACAGTGTATTTTTCATTGATTGCCACAAGTCTGCTTGTAGTGAAGCAGTGGATGGCATATTCAGTTATACTGTTTGCCTTTACTCCCTGAATTGAGACTAGTGCAGCCCAGAGCAGAAAGTATGTGACAGCATAATAAAGCAGAAAGCCCTAAAAAGACTGATCAAGTTTTAAAAGCAGCCTGTATTGTCAAAATGTAATTAATTATGATACTGTATTCTGGACTTTTGGAAAGTTCCTGTGTTGCCCATTTCCTTTCTTGGATAAAGAGAGGCTTCTTTGTTCACCAGTGGCAGTGGGGAGCTTAGAGCAGCCTATCTATCCCTGGAGGAGTGTTCCCAGCACAAGAATCTCGTAGTCTATTGGCCGATTTGGGCCAATTTCTAGCTCTTTCAAGTCCCCCTGTATAAAACCTGCTTTGGCGTGGCTTTGTGCGATTTTGCGCATAGCGCAGCATCGGGCAGCTCCGTTTAATAGGGTTTAAACCATTCTCGGCTCCACAAAGTCTGCTCTTCACTTTTTCCCTTAGAACTGATCTAGTTCTCATAATAAACACCCTATTCCTACTCTAAAGTCTGGTACTTGCTCACTAAAGCAATTATATAAGTCAGCACTAAAAAATTAAAAGCACTATACCCTCACAAACTCCCCTTGAGTACCTTGTTCCCCATTGGCCCTTTTTCAATTATAAAGGAATTCCCAATACTATTCTAGCATGTCCAAAGGTCAGTTGTCAATCTCCTCTCTGGTCCAGCTGGTGAATCTGGGAATCTTGAGGCAATGTTACAACTGCCTTATGTACACAGACAACCCTCTCCTCCTCCCAACAAATTCCAACACATGTGAGAGATGCAACCATATAGCCAAACTGGAGGCTAAGCTCTCTCAACTCAGTACTGGCGAACCAGTCAGGAGGAGAAGGACACCACACTCACTACAATTCCAGTCTCACATAGACCTACCACAACAGCAAACCAAACACATAAACACACAAAAACATACTCGGAGGCTCTAAATAAAAATCTGCCTAAGCAGCAGAGACCACCAAAGCAGACACCTAAGCAACCGCTACCCCAAAACAAAACACGTGCAACACATAGCTCACAAAGCCAGTGTGCCAAACAGTCACAGCCCTTAAAGCTAAACAACACACCTGATACACTTGCAATAGGTGACTCTATCATCAGGCACAATGACGTCCCGCTCACCAGGCTGAACAAGGAGAAGGTCACGGTGAGCTGCCTGTTGGGTGCTAGGATCTGCCACATAACACAAACACTCAGGTCACTCCAAGGCAAGTACAAATATGACTCAGTCATTGTCCATGCTGGTGTGAATGACCTGAGACGTACCTCCCTGGACTACATAAAAAGAGACATAGAGGAGCTCTCTGAGCATGTAGCCCAGGCCGGTATGACCCTGACCTTGAGTAGCATCTTACCCTCACCAAGAATGATGCCACAATATGAAGACAAGACAATCAATTTCAACAATTGGCTTAAGTATTGGTGTCATTCAAAGGGGATCCAATGCCTGTCAGCCTGGGATAACATGCTCGACAAGTCACGATGCTTCTCTAGGGACGGCTTGTACCTGTCACCCCTGGGCTTTCGGATATTGGCAAAGGCTTTTGCCACTCCCATAGTGCCTTTTTTAGGCAAGGCTCAAAAGACAAACCCACCTCCATAGGTATCACAAGGGATAAGAAACTAAGAGTAATGCTACTCAACGCCAGAAGTCTAAACCTCAAGATGCACGCACTCGAAACTCTCCTTAGCATGAAGAACATCGATATCTGTGCAGTAACAGAAACCTGGTTCAAGGCTCCCGAGAGCTCCCCAGCACTACCAGGTTATACCTCATACCATGCTTTTCAGCCCCAAAACTTGGACTGAACCACAAAAGGAGGGTGAGTATCAATATTCATCAAGGATACCCACACCTCCAGGCTGGTGGCACAGCACGAAGCATCAGAGACTATCCATGTGCAACTAACAGTGGGTAAAACTGCCTTCCAGTTTATAGCCTGCTACAGACCACCCTCCCAAACCCAGGAACCCCACTCGGCCTTCCTGAGAACACTGGAAAATATGAAGATCTCTCCAAACACCATTATATTGGGTGACTTCAACTACCCAAACATAGACTGGGAGCATTACTCTATCTCCAACACCCTAGCCCAAAGGTTCCTAGAATTTATGAACTCAAATGCTATGGAACAACTTGTTACCACTCCCACAAGAGGGGAAAACATACTGGACCTGATCATCACCAACATGGGGGCTCTATGCTCCAGACCAGCAGTGTATCCCTCACTGGTAAGATCAGACCATAAACTAATCTCACTGGATATTCACATCCCAACCCCACCCCCTGCCCAGAAAACCACAGTGAAAAACTTCTCTAAAGCAAATTTCACACTCCTCAAAACCGAGGTGGAATCCTTCAAAGCCCCCGGGCCTGTGGAAAATACGGCCGAGACTGCAGAATCCTTTAGAAACGCATTGTATGAATACCTTCAGGAATGCATGGATCATGCAATCCCAAGTAAAACCAAGACCCAATCCTCCAAAGGAAGGCGTCCTGTCTGGTGGACCCCAGCCATAAACAAACTATACAATACAAGGAGGAAGCTACTACATGATAGAGCAAAATCCCAAAAAGGGAAGGCATCTCTGATCAGTATTAGCAAAAAACTACGGGCACTCATAAAATCATCTAAGGCCAGCTTCGAGAGAAAAATTGCACAGGACACTAAGGATAATCACAAGGCTTTCTTTAGTTATGTTAGGAACCTGGGTGGAAATTCCCAGATATGCTCAGAATTAGTCCAAAATGACAAAAAATACACTAAACCCACAGACATTGCCAACATCCTACCTGACAGGTTCAGCGCAAACCCCACCACCAAAAGGGCAAATATCTATCCCAGCAGAGTACTGCCCCCCTGACAACTCAGATGCTCAGGTAAGAGCCACCCTCTCCAAAGCAAAAACCACAGCATCAATGGGACCAGATGGTGTCCCGGGCTGTGTCCTACATGAACTCCAAGAAGAGCTAAATCCAAACATAAAACTACTGTTCAATCTCAGCCTTACTACAGGATATGTACCCAAAGAGTGGCGTACAGCAACAGTGGTCCCTCTCCACAAAGGTGGTGCCTCAACGGATCCTGGAAACTATTGCCCCATAAGTCTGACTAGATTGGTCTGCAAAGCTATGGAAAGGATCATCATGGACCTCATAAATAAAGATAATGGGGACCTACACACACTGGATCCTACCCAGTTCGGCTTTGTTAAGGACAGATCCTGCCTCTTAAACCTGGTCGATTTTTTTGAAACAGTCACCAAGGCCATTGATGAGGGGAAGGTGGTCCACACAGCCTACCTGGACCTCGCAAAAGCCTTCGATACAATACCCCACTCGGGCATTATAGATAAGCTCACCAGCTTAAATATAAACCCCTATGTCACTAGATGGGTTGCAAACTGGCTCAAGGACAGAACCCACATGGTTAGAATTGCTGGAGCCATGTCAGACTCCAAACCAGTTACAAGTGGCATCCCACAAGGTTCAGTCCTGGGACCTCTCTTGTTTGGTATATATTTCTCGAGGTACAGGCCAACACGGAAGGACTGTGGCTGACCAAGTTCACAGATGACTGCAAACTAGGCGCCATAATCGACTCTCCAGCTGACACAAGCATCCTACATAAGGGCCTCATAGAAACAGACAACTGGTGCCAGAGCCATGGCCTCAAGCTAAACACCAAAAAGTGTATAGTCATCCCCTTTGGCAAAAACAAAGTGCCCACAAATTACCACATAGGTAGCAATCCATTAAGTACGGAAGAAGTAATTAGGGACCTGGGGACCCAAGTTGATAGCAATCTGTCATTTGAAAACCACGTGGCCAAAGTGGTTAGAAAAACATTTTATATAGCCCACCTAATCATGAAGGGATTCACATCTAGATCAGGGGAGGTCATCGTGCCTCTTTACTCATCCCTCATCAGGCCCATAATTGAGTACAATGCCCCTTTTGGGATGTACCTTACCAGACACCTGCAGCAACTGGAAAGACCCCATAAGTACCTCACCAAGAGGATCAAAGGGCTCAAACAGATGCCATTTGCTGCCCGGTTAAAGAAACTCCGGCTCTACTCAGTGGCATATCGCCTGCTCAGAGGCGATCTGTGCCTGACATATAAAGCCATGTCCAACCCGGAATTAATGGACATGCTGTACCTCAGAATATCCAAATCTCATTGAGCTACGTGCTCAAGAGACTTGATCCTCAGCACTGAAATAAATAGGACATGCTGGAGGGACAGATTCATAACCCAGAGGCTCCCTTCACTCTGGAATAAAATCCCAGTCCAGGTTAGGCAGAGTCCCTCATTGACTCTCTTCAAGAGGAATCTTGATGAGTGGATGGGAGATCGTAGGTTTACCCCGGGTATCACTTCTGTGTCACTGTTAGACAGAGGCACAGTATACTAACCTCGAAAAAGGGCATAGCAAAATTCATTTAAAATGGGTGGCGAAAGCCAAACACACTCTCGCTAGGCTTATAAATGCCCTAGGGCAGATAGCCTAGTATGAACCTATGAACCTATGAACTGTCATCTCTGTGTATTGGTACAATGAATGCAGATTCTGAAAACAGCCAAAGTAAGAGGCGCACACAGCACAACAAATGTCTTGCATTTCAAGGCCTTACTGAAATATACTATCACCCCAGTCATGGACTCATTAGCATTTTAGCTATAGCCTTTCATAAAGCATTATTAACATATCCACATACTTCTGTGTGTGAGACTATTGTTAGGTCTTCAGGAGGACAGACTCTAGAAATAAAGAAGTAATTCATCCATTTTATTATTTTTTGGTCAGACTATCCCTTGCGTATTTGTGCACATTTCTGAAGGTCATACAAAGAGATGGATATCAAAATATTAAAAGGAGTCCAAAGACAATTTAGCAGAAGGCTTAAAAGGCAGGAGGCAAAAGTATGCAACCAGAACCAAGAGGCAGTCATTCATGCTCCAGTTTTCCTAATTATCAGTGCTCAAGGACTGGAATGTCTTTGGTATATGCCTATCATCATTCTCTTTCGGCTTTTCCCGTTAGGGGTCGCCACAGCGGATCATCTCTTTCCATTTCTTCCTATCCTCTGCATCCTCAGGTCACTCCAAGGCAAGTACAAATATGACTCAGTCATTGTCCATGCTGGTGTGAATGACCTGAGGCGTACCTCCCTGGACTACATAAAGAGACATAGAGGGCTCTCTGAGCATGTAGCCCAGGCGGTATGACCCTGACCTTGAGTAGCATCTTACCCTCACCAAGAATGATGCCACAATATGAAGACAAGACAATCAATTTCAACAATTGGCTTAAGTATTGGTGTCATTCAAAGGGGATCAATGCCTGTCAGCCTGGGATAACATGCCGACAAGTCACGATGCTTCTCTAGGGATGACTTGTACCTGTCACCCCTGGGCTTCGGATATTGGCAAGGCTTTGCCACTCCCATAGTGCCTTTTAGGCAAGGCTCAAAAGACAAACCCACCTCCATAGGTATCACAAGGGATAAGAAACTAAGAGTAATGCTACTCAACGCCAGAAGTCTAAACCTCAAGATGCCTTTTCGAAACTCTCCTTAGCATGAAGAACATCGATATCTGTGCAGTAACAGAAACCTGGTTCAAGGCTCCCGAGGCTCCCCAGCACTACCAGGTTATACCTCATACCATGCTTTTCAGCCCCAAAACTTGGACTGAACCACAAAGGAGGTGAGTATCAATATTCATCAAGGATACCCACACCTCCAGGCTGGTGGCACAGCCTGAAGCATCAGAGACTATCCATGTGCAACTAACAGTGGGTAAAACTGCCTTCCAGTTTATAGCCTGCTACAGACCACCCTCCCAAACCCAGGAACCCCACTCGGCCTTCCTGAGAACACTGGAAAATATGAAGATCTCTCCAAACACCATTATATTGGGTGACTTCAACTACCCAAACATAGACTGGGAGCATTACTCTATCTCCAACACCTAGCCCAAAGGTTCCTAGAATTTATGAACTCAAATGCTATGGAACAACATTTACCACTCCACAAGAGGGAAAACATACTGGACCTGATCATCACCAACATGGGGCTCTATGCTCCAGACCAGCAGTGTATCCCTCACTGGTAAGATCAGACCATAAACTAATCTCACTGGATATTCACATCCCCCCACCCCTGCCCAGAAACCCACAGTGAAAAACTTCTCTAAAGCAAATTTCACACTCCTCAAAACCGGGTGGAATCCTTCAAAGCCCCGGGCCTGTGGAAAATACGGCCGAGACCGCAGAATCCTTTATAAACGCATTCTATGAATACCTTCAGGAATGCATGGATCATGCAATCCCAAGTAAAACCAAGACCCAATCCTCCAAAGGAAGGCGTCCTGTCTGGTGGACCCCAGCCATAAACAAACTATACAATACAAGGAGGAAGCTACTACATGATAGAGCAAAAATCCCAAAAAGGGAAGGCATCTCTGATCAGTATTAGCAAAAAACTACGGGCACTCATAAAATCATCTAAGGCCAGCTTCGAGAGAAAAATTGCACAGGACACTAAGGATAATCACAAGGCTTTCTTTAGTTATGTTAGGAACCTGGGTGGAAATTCCCAGATATGCTCAGAATTAGTCCAAAATGACAAAAAATACACTGAACCCACAGACATTGCCAACATCCTACCTGACAGGTTCAGCGCAAACCCCCACCAAAAGGGCAAATATCTATCCAGCAGAGTGCTGCCCCTGACATCTCAGATGCTCAGGTAAGAGCCACCCTCTCCAAAGCAAAAAACACAGCATCAATGGGACCAGACGGCATCCCGGGCTGTGTCCTACATGAACTCCAAGAAGAGCTAAATCCAAACATAAAACTACTGTTCAATCTCAGCCTTACTACAGGATATGTACCCAAAGAGTGGTGTACAGCAACAGTGGTTCCTCTCCACAAAGGTGGTGCCTCAACGGATCCTGGAAACTATCACCCCATAAGTCTGACTAGATTGGTCTGCAAAGCTATGGAAAGGATCATCATGGACCTCATAAATAAAGATAATGGGGACCTACACACACTGGATCCTACCCAGTTCGGCTTTGTTAAGGACAGATCCTGCCTCTTAAACCTGGTCGATTTTTTTGAAACAGTCACCAAGGCCATTGATGAGGGGAAGGTGGTCCACACAGCCTACCTGGACCTCGCAAAAGCCTTCGATACAATACCCCACTCGGGCATTATAGATAAGCTCACCAGCTTAAATATAAACCCCTATGTCACTAGATGGGTTGCAAACTGGCTCAAGGACAGAACCCACATGGTTAGAATTGCTGGAGCCATGTCAGACTCCAAACCAGTTACAAGTGGCATCCCACAAGGTTCAGTCCTGGGACCTCTCTTGTTTGGTATATATTTCTCGAGGTACAGGCCAACACGGAAGGACTGTGGCTGACCAAGTTCACAGATGACTGCAAACTAGGCGCCATAATCGACTCTCCAGCTGACACAAGCATCCTACATAAGGGCCTCATAGAAACAGACAACTGGTGCCAGAGCCATGGCCTCAAGCTAAACACCAAAAAGTGTATAGTCATCCCCTTTGGCAAAAACAAAGTGCCCACAAATTACCACATAGGTAGCAATCCATTAAGTACGGAAGAAGTAATTAGGGACCTGGGGACCCAAGTTGATAGCAATCTGTCATTTGAAAACCACGTGGCCAAAGTGGTTAGAAAAACATTTTATATAGCCCACCTAATCATGAAGGGATTCACATCTAGATCAGGGGAGGTCATCGTGCCTCTTTACTCATCCCTCATCAGGCCCATAATTGAGTACAATGCCCCTTTTGGGATGTACCTTACCAGACACCTGCAGCAACTGGAAAGACCCCATAAGTACCTCACCAAGAGGATCAAAGGGCTCAAACAGATGCCATTTGCTGCCAGTTAAAGAAACTCCGGCTCTACTCAGTGGCATATCGCCTGCTCAGAGGCGATCTGTGCCTGACATATAAAGCCATGTCCAACCCGGAATTAATGGACATGCTGTACCTCAGAATATCCAAATCTCATTGAGCTACGTGCTCAAGAGACTTGATCCTCAGCACTGAAATAAATAGGACATGCTGGAGGGACAGATTCATAACCCAGAGGCTCCCTTCACTCTGGAATAAAATCCCAGTCCAGGTTAGGCAGAGTCCCTCATTGACTCTCTCTTCAAGAGGAATCTTGATGAGTGGATGGGAGATCGTAGGTTTACCCCGGGTATCACTTCTGTGTCACTGTTAGACAGAGGCACAGTATACTAACCTCGAAAAAGGGCATAGCAAAATTCATTTAAAATGGGTGGCGAAAGCCAAACACACTCTCGCTAGGCTTATAAATGCTCTAGGGCAGATAGCCTAGTATGAACCTATGAACCTATGAACTGTCATCTCTGTGTACTGGTACAATGAATGCAGATTCTGAAAACAGCCAAAGTAAGAGGCGCACACAGCACAACAAATGTCTTGCATTTCAAGGCCTTACTGAAATATACTATCACCCCAGTCATGGACTCATTACCATTTTAGCTATGGCCTTTCATAAAGCATTATTAACATATCCACATACTTCTGTGTGTGAGACTATTGTTAGGTCTTCAGGAGGACAGACTCTAGAAATAAAGAAGTAATTCATCCATTTTATTATTTTTTGGTCAGACTATCCCTTGCGTATTTGTGCACATTTCTGAAGGTCATACAAAGAGATGGATATCAAAATATTAAAAGGAGTCCAAAGACAATTTATCAGAAGGCTTAAAAGGCAGGAGGCAAAAGTATGCAACCAGAACCAAGAGGCAGTCATTCATGCTCCAGTTTTCCTAATTATCAGTGCTCAAGGACTGGAATGTCTTTGGTGTATGCCTATGTCTTAGGGAATTTGCAAGCTAACCCTATCCATAAACCTCCATCCAATTAGAATGCAGATAACAAATAAAGAAGTAAATTTGTGATTTCCCATCTATTAGTCTAAATTACATTTGAAAAGGCTTGGGAAGACGAACAAGGAAAAAGGGTATGTACTCATGGAATTGTTTTCAAAATGTTCAGTAGATAATGAATTCACAGAGGCATTCAGAAGGACATGGAACAGATCAAGATGTGAGGGAAAATATAAGCAAAAAGAGGAGTCAGGATGCTGAATGCAGTTAAAGAACAGGCTAGATGAGCTCATTGTCTCTTTCGGTCATCAAGCAAATGTAATATCATTAGATATAGTATTAGATATGATTACATCATGAAAGGTAGAAAACTCAAAAGGGAGAATCACAAATTAGAGACAAAAAAACAGAAAATCAAAAAACAACTAATGACTCATAGTGAATCACAAACCACTGAATATTTCTCTGTCGCTAAAATGGCCTATATCAGTAAATCCTAGCTACAAAACTGAGTTCAAATGTTGTCTCGGTAGCGATACTGTTAGGGAAAGAGTTTTTAGTAACATAATTTATTGGATTAGGTTTAGGGATAGGTGCAAGATTTGGAATATGATTAAGGTTAAGGGTAACACACACGAGCAAGGTTGGCAGGGGAACTGCTGCAGTTTACTCATGTTTGCTAACCTTAACTCTAGTCCTGCCCCAATCCCTAAACCTACACATTATGGTATTAAAAATATTTTGCCTAGCAGTACCAGTGTATAAGGCAAAGGAACACAGAACACATGTATTAAAAGAAAAGGGTTTCTGCATTTAACATTTTGCTATGAGCAATATATCACTGTGTCACTTTTTTTTTTTGCTTTTTTGCTAAGCAGTCAACCTTAACATTTTCTTTTTTAATTCTACTAAAGACCCCTAGTTAACAAATGCAGAAAATACTTATTTCTTTATAGGTTCATAAGTGAGTATAACTGGGCCATTTTAAGCATTGCCATTATCCCATTTGATATTAAAAGTACACTGGCCTTTTCAAGGATCCCTGAAGGTCTTTGGGGTGATGCCATAGGGAATTAATAGGGGGCCCTGCTGGGAAATGGCTTGTTTAGTGCTGCCCCTGTCCATGAGTGGTACAGAGGACAGCCCTGGCATAAATTTCTTATTGCCCATCAATAGATTTAAGTTGCATTTCAATAGGTGCAGGAATGAAGCTTTGTTTTTCTTGGAGGTGGAGTCTGTTTCAGAGTAGTGCTATCCTGGGAGAAATATACCAGTTCCTCCAAGCCATTCTGTTTATGATGGAGAAAAGGTTTAGGTCCCTGGATTTAGTATCCTCGGTACCACTGATTTGCGGATAAGGCCATCAGTATTGGGTCACAGAATGCCTTATATTACAAGCATAAGTCCCTTCTTAGCAATATGTAAGACACTAAGCACAGTGGCAGGGATTTGAGGCTGTCCATGTAGGACAAATGTTTAGGTATTTGGCAATTAAAGATTTGGGACTTGAGTTATATGTATATGACAGAAGCCCTCATTTCTGGTAAATGTTTGTAACAGTTTTTGAGTTGTGAAGGCAAAAATGTAATAGCCATCAACTCTTATGTTGCAGAGAAACCTTGTGGAAACATGGAATTCCTGAATTCAAAGCTTTGCGATATATGCAACTGCAGGTAACCTTAGTTACAAACCACAGAAAGTGCAGTGTGTCATAGGTTCATAGATAAGTAGCAGGCTAGCTGCCCTTGTGGGCATTTTAAGCCTAACCAGTTTCCCTTTTGTGCTCAAAATAACTTGTCCAGTTTGGTTATACATGGGTTTTACCCATCTCATGGTCAATAATTATATGTTACCCCTAATGAGAATAAATGGGATCATACCATAGATAATTTGAGGGGACTCATACATGTCATAAAGCATTTAGGAGCTCCCTGTGTCCATTAGTAGTATGGGGATGGTGTTAGAGAAAATTTTCTGTTTTTCATCTATAGATCTAAGATGCCTTTGAATATGGACAGGGATACACTTTGTTTTATGTGAATGGGTAGAGCGTTCCACAGTAGCAGTATCCTGTATAAGCTATACCTGTCCCTCTAAATTGTTCTCTTGATATTGCAGAAGAGGTTTAGATTGGTAGACCAAGTATTTCTGATGCCACTGGACTTGCTGATGTGCAGTAAATCCATCAGTAAAGGGTCAGAGGCTGCATTGTATGCTAGAGCTTGTATGCTAGACATAGACCACCTCTTAGTAGTCAGTAATATACTGAGTATAGTGACTGGTCTTTGAGTTGGTCCATGTAGGACATGTTATTTAGGCCTTATATCCTTTTTGTAAGGTATGTCTGTGGGTGTTCTAGATATTGTATGTGTCTGGATAGATATTTATCAAAGGAGGCATTATATTCAATGACTATCCTAATGAGGGCCATATAAAGGGGACACTGACATCCATAATGCTAGACACAATCCCTTTGTTTGTAAACTATGCAATTTTGAAGGACTTTCTTACAACAATAGATGCATGTTGGTCAAAAGTTAGGTTACTGGGCACATAAGTTCCAAAATTCCGAACAAATAGCTCAACTCTTATGGGCATATTTTCATTGTGGTAGTTCCCTGGGGTAGACAGCTTCTCAAAGGATACAACAATGCATTATTTTGGCATTTAGATTTAGTCCATGATTTTGGCACCAGTTATTTATTTCAGACAAACCTTTCTACTGGGTGGCTAAGTCATTTTTGGATTCAGTGACTACTCCTAGCTTGCAGTCATCTACAACATTAGTCAGACAGAGCCCTTTGGTGTTGGCGTTTACTTTACAAAAGAATATGCCAAACAGGAGAGGTCCCAGCACAAAAGCCTGGGAGGCTCCACAGGTGACTAGCCTCTTTCTGGAGGTAACTTCCTTTATTTTGCTTATCTGTGGGCTATCTGTGAGACAGCTGTACCAGTTTATTTAGCTTTTCTGCTATGCCTAAGTGGGGAATTGTGTCAAAAGCTTTTACAAGGTTGAGGTATGCTGTGTGTACCATTTTGCCTTCATCTATTGCTTTGGTGACCTTTTCAAAACAAATCTACCAGGTTGAATAAACATGACCTGCCCTTGATGAATCCAAGCTGAAACAGGTCCATTGTTTGAAGGATGCCAATGTCCTGTTTGATTAATTCCATGATAAGTCTTTCCATGGCTTTGCATATGAGACTGGTCAGACTTATGGGTCTGTGCATAATTAATAATGCAATTATGTTTCTTCGTATCATAGGCAAGGAAGCCATCAAGGTATACAACACCTTTGCTGTAAAGGAAGAGTAAAGAAGTGGCTTGGCAGTGCTAAAGGATGGTTTGCAGACATACCAAGAATCTTACGATGTAAGAGATCATCCATGCGCAACTATCAGCAGGCAAAACCACATTTCAAGTCGTAGCCGGTTATAGATCACCCACCATGTCCCAAGATGCTCACTCTGCATTCCTTGAGACATTGGAAAATATAAAGGTCCTACCCAACACCATAATCTTGGGTGATTTCAACTACCCTGGTATAGACTGGGCAAACTACCAATGTTCCAACTCCTATGCTCAGCGATTCATAGAATTTATAAATTCAAATGCCCTTGAACAACTAGTATGTTTCCCCACTAGAGGGGACAACATATTGGATTTAATCACCACAAATATGGGCACCCATTGTACCACACCCATTATCACCCCCTCCTTGGTCAGATCTGACCACAAACTGATAACCCTGGACATCCTCACTCCTCCACCTCCCCTAATCAAAGAAACCATAGTCAAAAACCTTTCCAAAGCAAACTTCAAACTACTTGCATCCAAAGTGGAAAGTTTCACTATTCCCTTGCAGAAGGATAATTATATCCAGGATGCGGAATCCTACACCAAGGCACTCTATATGCATTTTCAGGATTGCATGGACCGTGCTATCCCAAATAAAACCAAGACTCCTTCCTCACAGAAGAAACCAGTCTGGTGGACCCTGGCCATAAGCAAACTTTACAATAAAAGGAGGAGACTTATACAAAAAAAGGCCAAATCTCAAGTAGAAAAATCATCCCTGATCAGCATTAGTAAAAAATTGAGGGCCCTCATCAAGTCAACTAAAGCTAATTTTGAAAAGAAAGTTGCCAAGGATGCCAAGGATAACCATAAGGACTTCTATGGCTACGTCAAAAACCTAAATGGCAATGCTCAGGTCTGTTCTGAGCTAGTACAAAATGGAACAAAATACACTGACCCTTCTGACATTGCCAACATCTTGGCTGACAAGTTCAGTGTAAATCCCCCCCCACCACCACCTACAGGGCCTATTACCATTCTAGGGGATTGTGCAAGTCCAATTATTACTGATACATTGGTTAACAAGGCTCTACCTAAAGCTAAAAACACTGCCACCATGGGACCAGATGGTGTCCCAGGCTGTGTCATACGCGAGCTCCAAAAGGAATTTACCCCGCATCTTAATACCCTGTTCAGTCTCAGCCTCTCCACAGGATATGTGCCCATAGAGTGGTGCACGGCAGTGGTGGTCCCACTACACAAGGGTGGGGCCACAACTGACCCTGGAAACTACCGACCAATAAGCCTGACCAGTCTGATCTGTAAGGCTATGGAGCGAATCATTATGGAACTCATAAATGGAGAGATTGGAACCTCCAGTCACTGGACCCCACATAGTTCGGCTTCGTCAAGGGCAGATCATGCCTCCAGAACCTGGTGGATTTCTTTGAGACAGTTACTCAGGCTATAGATAAGGGAAAGGAGGTACACACGGCTTACCTTGATCTTGCTAAAGCATTTGGCACCATTCCCCATTCAGGTATTATTGATAAGCTCACCAGCCTGGGCATAAACCCTTACGTCACAAGATGGATCACAAACTGGTTCTCAGACAGATCCCATAAAGTAAGAGTAGCGGGATCTATGTCCGAATCCAGACCAGTAATGAGTGGTGTGCCTCAGGGCTCTGTCCTGGGGCCCCTCCTGTTTGGCATATACTTCACAGAAGTACAGGCAAGCATGGAAGGGTTGTGGCTGACTAAGTTTGCGGACGACTGCAAACTGGGTGCTATAATAGAGTCTCCGGCCAACATGAAGATCCTCCAGAAGGGCCTAAATGAGACTGATGCATGGTGTCAAAGTCATGGTCTTAAGCTAAATGCAAAAAAATGCGTAGTATTCCCCTTTGGAAAAAACAGAGTACCCGCAAACTACAACATAGGAGGTAATCCGCTGAAATCTGAAGAAGAAATAAGGGATCTAGGGACCCAAGTAGATAGTCAGCTTTCCTTTGATAACCATGTTGCCAAAGTGGTTAGAAAATCCTTCTATGTGACCCATCTGATCACGAAAGGGTTCGCATCAAGATCTAAGGATGTAATGGTGCCCCTCTACTCTTCCCTCATCAGACCCATTATTGAGTACAATGCACCAATTGGAATGTACCTGGCTAGACATCTCCAGCAGCTGGAGAGACCACAAAGGTACCTAACCAAGAGGATTACTGGCCTCAAACAGTTGCCTTATGCATCACGATTGAAAAAGCTAAGACTGTTCTCTGTTGCATACCGCTTTCTCAGAGGCAATCTCTGTCTAACGTATAGAGCCATGTCCAACCCAGAATTGTTGAACATGCTCCATCTTAGCAAAACCAAATCTACTCGAGCTACACGCTCTAGGGATATAAACCTCAACACAACAATGAGTAGAACATGCTGGAGGGATAGATTCCCTTCGCAGAGACTTCCCTTACTATGTAACAGGGTCCCGATCTACATAAGACAGAGCCCCTCACTATCACTCTTCAAGAGGAACCTTGATGAGTGAATGGGTAACAGAAATTTCACACCAGGGATCACACCAACAGCACTACTAGATAGGGGCCAAGGGTACTAGCTGCTAATATAAGGGTCTAGGGAACTACTAAAGGGGCGGTGAATACCGCACAACGTGGCTGGGCTAATATATGCCTTTATGCCTTTGGGCAGATAGCTCAGTACCAACCTATGAACCTATAAGACATGAGATGTTCATCAGAAAACAGGAGGTACAAGCCACTACTGATGCATATGTGACTAAGATGAGGCACAGGGCAAATTGTTGTCAGCTTTGGCAAATATGTGATAATTTCAACATAGATAGATTTGTCTGCAGTACAGACTATTGACAGAATCAGACTCAGCACTTGAAAAAATATAGATTTGTATAGTACCAATGCATTATTGTGTGTTTGGGTAAAATAAGGAGAAAACAAAAGCCTAGAAACGCTAAAAAAATAAAAACAAAAGGGCAACATGTTATTGCCTAGCATATTCTCCAAGATGACTCCTGGCAAAAAAGGAGGATTAAAGAACCATCGCACTTGTTCTTGTCATTGTTGAATGAAAACAGGCATTGAAAGGTAACAAATCAAGACATGGAATATGTTGGGCTATTGGTCAGTAAGTAGAAATGTGCTTAGAAGTAAATTTTGCAAGAGTTGAATATCAATGCTATAGACATAATGATTTAAGACAAAAATCCTTGCAAGTATAGCAGAAATTTAATTTGTTTATACTCTGAGAACAAAAGGCAGAGACAAAGCGAGTAAAGTAAAACTAAGGAATAAAAATGCCCAATAATAAAACTAAGAACTAAGAATGAATGCCACCTGAGCTTGCAGGAAGTCTGGCCTTAAAAACTTGTGGGTATACTAGAAATCTGATGCTTAAGTGTGACACTAGGCCAGACTGTAACAAAATGTCTGAATCCACTAGTTTTAATTTAAAGTACAAGCTGAATAAATCCAAATGTATGCTGTGGTCTTATTCAGGGCATAAGTTTAAGAAAACAGGCCAAACACTGATTAGTTATGCCTACAGAAATAAAGTGTATTTGCAACTTTTCCAAACAGTACTGTTTATAATCTCAGCTAATATAACCAAAAATACTTGATAAAGATACATGTACATAAATGAGCATTATTAAGAAACTTCAGTCCACAAAACTAGAAAACTGGAACATCAATGCAGTCAGTGTGAGCAGAATCCATTAAAGAGAAAAATGCAATCTGCCTTATACAACCCATTCAGTGAGAATGTACAACGGGACAATTCACATATTCACAAAGTTAACTAAAATTTACAAGAGAAAGTCACTGTAAATGTTTAAGTAGTGCTATGTCAATCTCATTGCAGAATCTGCTGAATTACATAATAAAGCAGGTAAATTGAATAAAACATAAATATTCAAATGTTTAATCAGACAAAAGTGTCATAGGAAAAAGAAACTGTACAAAAATATATACATTGTATCAGCATCACTGCAATTAGAAAACACACGAAAAAATGTAATGGCATAGACCAAAACAGAAAACTTATATAATTGCATTATTTTGTTTGAAGTTGAGGATGCTTGAAGATGGAGAATTATATGAAATTATTAATAAAAGATCTTTCAGCCATGTCTGCCTTGTATACTACCTATAGTTCTGAGAGAAAAGAGAGCAAGAACTTAAAATTATGGAGCTGCTTAGAATAATATTTAAATGGAATGAGCCTGAGTGGATAACAGCATAGAAGCTGTTGTGAACTATGCCAGCATTGTAATCTGCACAGCTCCACAATGCCTTAGAATGGAATCTTAGTGAACACTGCTCTTTGCAGACAGTAGGGGGATTTTGGCAAATATTACTTAATGAGTAAGCTGTAAGATTTGTGCGTTCAGTATACTATTGGGCAGTTATAGATTTGTAAGACCAACATTTTGCATGTTATTAGTTCTGTAAGTCTTCCAAAAAGTTGCAGCTGAAAATACTGAAGAACAACAAGGTGTTGTAAATATTACTGATATAAGTTTGCGGAGAAGTAGTAGCAAATAAGTGTATTACACTAGAATGTTTAACCTGTTAAACTATGGTCACATATCTGAAGCACAACATAGCAAAGTATCCTATTGGTATACCAGTTTTGAATTATATGGGCCATCTTATGACTGCTAAAGGGGGTTACAGACAGACTCGGTTAAGACCATTGTCATTCATTCTAAATACACAAACTCCAACAGACAAACCCTCATAAATGCAGTTCTGGGGATGGTACAATACCTATCGAAGCTCAAAGTTCACTTTTTTAAAATAATTCCACATCTAAGAAAGCTACTTGAGCAAGATACAGTTTGGCATTCGACAGAAGATCATGCTAAAGGCTTGATATACTAAACAGCCTAATAACAAAGGCACCTACAATCAAATATTATGATATATCTTTACTTATGGCACTTCAAGTAGATGGAAGACAGAAAGTTTACTACTGCAAGTGAACATTGCTATTGCCTATATATTGGTATTCCTAATGAATACACAATCTAGGTATACTCAAACCAACAAAAAAGTGCTAACCATAGTCTTTGATTACATGATTATGTGTGTGAAGCACTTACTAACTGGAATAAAATCACAAGTCATTATAAAGTCTTTCAAAATGTCACTTTTTAATTCATAAGCTATACCACCAAAAACATATTAATGTTTAAAAATTATGACAATGGTGTGCATTTTTAACTTGGAAGATAAATATATATTAGTGATATGTTAAGTAGACCTTATATGAATGAGTGCAAGAAGAACATCTATGCATTGTAACACAAAATTGAGTGACTCCTGAGAAACTGCAAAAACTAAAAATCTGAAAACATTGAAACAATTTTTCAAAGTTTTTGCAGGGGGTTGCTCCTCTGCACCTCCATGTCAGGAGATGCACCCCACATATCCCCTGATTATTATATTTACTACCTACAAGGTACACAGCAGTGGGGAAAGGGCATAAAACTCACCCTAATATAAATTCATTTTTTTTTTTAGTATTTTGTGTTTCAGCCTTTTTCAGTGTCAGTCTTATTAATTTTCCATATTTTTCTGATAGTGCTTCTACTGTCAATTTTATGTTGTTTCAGTCATTTTATGTACATCCATATATGTGTGTGTGTGTGTGTGTGTGTGTGTGTGTGTGTGTGTGTGTGTGTGTGTGTGTGTGTGTGTGTGTATCTCAGAAGGCACAGTAATGCTACTGCTGAGAGAAGCCATAATATCAAGATGTCAAGATGGCTCATCTATGAAAGGTTGAGAGAGAAGTTATTGAGGGACCAAGACATTAATATAAGTGGCCAAAAAATGTTAAAAAATTAATCTGTAAACATATTTACAAGAGAAGCAAGCCCCCGTACAGACCCCATGTCATTGGAAAACCCACCACACCACTTAACATATATTCCAAGTTCATGGATGCACAAACTTGTAGAAGGGAGAAATCTCCAAACATGAAGGAATTGTTGCTGATGCACACTTACAAACTACACTGGCAATAGCATCTTACAGAAACAATTATTGGCATTTTGTATATTGGGGACTTCATGATCAGGAACATGAGACTCAGTGAGATTTGTCTTAGGAAATCACAGCTTTGACTGTCCAGACAAATCAAAGTATCATCATCATTTTATCAAACAATACTAAGCTTTTAAGGAAGAGTTATCTTGGTCTATTATTTTTGCTTTTAAGGAAAAGTTAACTTGGTCTATCATTTGAAAGTGAGACGTATCATTTCATATTCATAGATTCATAAACTGTTACTAAGCTAACAACCCAAGAGGTCTTTTGAAGCCTAGTCAAGTTCTTCCAAAAGAATAATGATGTCCTGCATCTAAATCAGACATTGAGGCCCAGGCATTTATAAGCTACCTCTGTCCATAAGTGACATGGGTGCCAGGCCCAGTGTAAATTGTCTATTCCCTATCCACTTGTCTAGGTTGTTCTTAAACTGGGTAATAGATGAACTCAGCTTCACATGAATGGTGTAAGAATTAATAATAATGTACTGTACTGTAATTAGCTGGAATTAGACTGAGAACAAAAGTCTTTATCTGTGTTTTTTCAACCAAGCGACACCATTTAGATGTTCGCCATCAGCAAGACATCATTAAGTACTGGTTTTCTTAAACTCTTTTTGTTAACCACTGTGGAGTGTTTTCAGAAGATTTGAATGCATCTGCTGACTTTGTTTTTTTGTTTTCTTGTCTTTACAATAAGACAGTCTTTACATGGACTTTTATTAACAAATTAATATGTTTTTTCTTTATGCTGGGCAAAGTATTGTTCATTGTGAACCATATGAATATTTTCGACAATTGTATTTCGTTAAATATTTATAGTTTAATGGATTGGTTTACACAGTATACACATTACTTTATTTATAATATTCGGCCTATTGGGGACCAACATTTAATTTAAAGATGGTGTTATACTTCATGTTTATTTTAAACATTTAGGCAAGACCTGTGGGTGAGTTAAATGAAAGTTTTTTATGGTAACAACAGCTTATTATGTGCCTTTGTTAACCAAACAGTTCTACCCTCCCCTTTTTTTTGCTATACTGAAGCACATTTTTGGATTTATACCAATATACAACTGCCTATAGTGGTTTATATGTTATTCTCTTGGTCACCACATTTTTTATAGTTTATGTGCTTCGGCATTACAACCCAAATATAGACATTTGGCTATACTCTTAGCTAGGTAAGGTTAATAATTGATTTTTACTCAACATACGTTGAGTTCAGTTTATATTCATTGGGTGTTTTCAATAATTGCATTTTCTTGGGTAACACCCACAACTGAAGCTTAAAATTTACATGTTTTTTATTGACAATGGGTATCCATCTATTTGGTGGTGCTATGTATCATTAGTTATATGGCATTTGTGTTTTTCACTATTGTTATGATAAGCTGTGCTTAGTTCACATTATATTTCAACATTCATATTATTTGAACTGATGTCTTTAGCATTTTTAACATATTAGGTAGATGGCTTATTTCTATCCAAAATTGATAATCTGGGGAGCTGGGTGTCTTATAGTTGGCAACAATACACTTATGCCTTTGTTTTGTTAATAGGGCTCATACAAGATATACAAATCACCATTGTGTTTAACACTAGGTGTGACATTTCTTTATAGCAATTAAAGTAATAGGTGTTGTTTCCACCTTCTTTGATATGGAGGTGGTGTGAGTCCTTATTAATATGATTTTTGATGGCATATTCACTGGTTTCCTATACATCCTTGTCACGCCTTGCTTTTATGTTCTTTTCTTGTTTTAATAGTAAGCTCAGCATTAATGTCAATATTGGTCCCATTAAGTTTTTTGGGCTCAATAGTGGACAATCTTGCTGTTAGACAATTGTTAATATCAAACCATTTATATATGGTTTCTGATGACCGTCACTTTTGCTTGGCCTCACTTTTTTGAACTGCTACATCGGGGTTGTTTTATTGTTGTATGACTATAGCATCAGAATCAATCTCTACACATTTTTCTATTATTTTTTAGATTTTCATTCCATACTAGTTTGAGCTATTGTACACTTGGCCTAATACTACAATACTCAACACAAATTGTGCATTAATTAGAATTTTTATACATTTCCACATTACAGGCCTTTCAATCTATTTAAGATTATCATCAGTAAGATTTTAGATCTCGTTTTTTCAGCCTGTTGTCAAATATTATTCCAACTATCATTTTGAGTAAGGAGCCATATGATGCTTTGGACCTAAGGCTTATTGGTTCCGACAGGACCGGCAATAGACCCAATCCAGGTGAATAGTCCCTTTGGGAATATTTTCACATTTACTTATGTCAGCTATAATATTATATTGGTCTGCTGCTTATTGATCCTATGCTGAACTGGCTCAGGTCTATTTAACTTTGGTATTATTTTGGACAGCGGTCTTTATTAAGATATTTAAACATAGAATTGCATCATTTAATAAATGGGCTATCTTCTGACAGAGACGATCTTTCTGTTTTTGGAATTGGTCCCCTTGGTGAAAAGTTGGATGACCTTGACAACACAGGCCTTGATGAAAATTGTGTAAACATTTTTTCAAATCTTAACAAACATATGAGATCTTTGAGAAATAACGTTTGGCACTACAAACTTTTTCGTGCATATTTACTCAAAGACATCACTCCACGAGGGTTACAAGTATGTACCCAACCATTGGTTAATTCCCCTGATGATCTTCTATTGAAACAATGGAATGAAATTCAACAAGAGACAACCCTGAAATTTGTTGAAGTACTAGCAAATTTCCATAATAGAGTCATTGAACAAGAAATTAAATCCATTTCTTCTCTTAGTGATAAGGCCAAGCAATTTGAGGGTCAGACCATATATACAAATAGTATCAAGAACATAAGCAAGGAACTTATGACATTGGAATCACAGCTTAAGAATAGGAAAAAGAAAAAGTTACAAAGGGATTCAGATGATTATACCAGAGGGGATCCCTTCAATTTTACAAACAAAAACAAACATGTACGATTTACTCCTTCGAATCGTATCTATCCAAAGAGGAAACGGACTAAATCTATCCTTAAGAAAGGCACATATAACTATACTGACACTTCAGCTGATGAATATTCATCCTCATGTCTTGACACTGATTCAGGGGGTGCCACAGGCTCACCAGTATCCAAGAGAAGAAATTATGTCACCTCACAGGATTTACACATAGGAGGAGGGGGGCAGGAAACATAAAAGATGTGGACAACATGGAAACGCTATTAGAGATGTTTGTGACCAAACAACCACTGTAAACATTACTAATATTTCATCACATGTCCTCTCCTCCTCTGAAATTGATATTCTTAATAAAGGATTATCATTCATCCCTGTTTTTTTTGTTTCTGAAGAAAGTTTTGTTCAAGATATTTTTTCATTTTGTAGAAATCTTAATCTTAAACTATTTTTCCAGGAACAAGAAGCAAAGATCTCTGATGAATTTAAATACCATAGGTCTTCGTTCATGCCACCCATGAATTACCAAGTTTACATGTTTCAACAAGCCATTATCAAAGATCTACATTTTCAATTTAGATCAATTCCACCATTACCTAATAATGCATCCAAAATTTGCATGGAAAATATCAACACATTGGCAATCAATCACAATCTAGTCATAACTGGTGCTGACAAAGGTGGTTCTATAGTGATTCAGGATACATTACAATATGATCATGAAGCACTGAACCAATTATCCAATGCACGCTATTACTCGGAACTCACCATTGATCCAACACCAGTATTCAAGGAACAGATTGATTCTTTCCTTAGTTTAGCTGTTGCAGAAGGTATCATCACTCAAAACACATAGCATCAACTCACCATTGCCAACCCTTGTCCACAGTACATTTATTTCCTACCTAAAATACACAAGGACCTTCAACACCCACCCGGCAGACAAATTGTTTCAGGTAGAAATTCATTAACAGAACCATTATCTCTATTCCTTACCAAATTTCTTAAGTCCTTTTTACAATGTGTCCGTTCTAGAATTCAAGATACCACGGAATTTTTACAGATCATATCTGATACACAGCTTGAGCCAGACTGGTTACTTTGCATATTGAATGTAAAATCATTATATACCAACATACCACACTGGGCTGGCCTAGAGGCATTGGAATACTGGCTCAACAAAACTGAAATATACAAGCCAGGTTTCAACACCCTTTTGTTGTGTTTAACAGAACATGTTTTGACAAAAAAAGTGTTTTTTTACAAAGACAAATGCTATTTACAAACCAAGGGGACAGCTATGGGTGCATCTTTTGCACCCATATATGCCGATTTGTTCATGGCATACTTTGAAGAACAGGTTATTTACGACAACTCTCATAACATTTCCATGGTTGAAATGGACATTTCGCTCAGATATTTGGATGATTGTTGGTTGGTATGGAGAGCGAATAAAGAATACCTTTCGGAATTTGTTTCTTATTTGAACGAAAATAAATGGGGGATTGAATTTTCTGTCGGCTATGATAGAGATAAAATTATCTTTTTAGATGTATTGGTTTGCTGTGCATCTGATCATACACTGACTACAGAAATTCATCGTAAATTTCCCCAAAATAATTCACTTCTCCATGCAACCAGCTTTCATCCTCCTCACATCTGCAAAAACATTCCCAAATCACAGTTCATGTGCATTAAACGCATTTGTTCTGATCAGCACACTTATAGACACTTCAGAGATGATTTAGTACATCGATTCCATGACCGTGGGTATAAAATGGGTCAACTATTACATACCAAACACACAGTTGACCAGATGGAACACACTGAATTGCTTCATTACAAAACTAGACACAAATCACCTTCAGTAACACCTAGATTTATCCCAACATATGGTCGGAATACCAACATATTGATGCAAATTGTTCAACATAATTGGAACATATTAACATGTGAACCTAGACTTCAGGACATTCTTAGAGACAGATGTTTGTTTTCCTTTCAGAAAGGCAAAAATCTATCTGCCTTTTTTAATCACTTTAAACATCTTGAGAAGAAAGGTACCAAAAGTATCCAGACCACATTATCAGGGGATCCATTAATTGGTTGCTTCCCTTGTGGACACTGCATCTATTGTAATATCATACTCAAAACCACCAGTTTCAGCAGTCAAAACACCCCTCAAGTATTCAATATAACATTTTTTGCTAACTGTTCCTCAGATTGGGTCATTTATTTGGCCAAATGCACATGTCCTGCATTCTATAATGGCCAAACCTCCAGACCCTTGAAGCTTCGAATCTCTGAACACTTTAGTGATATCAGACACAAGAGAGACACCAATGCTTTATATAAACATTCTTTGGTACATCAAAAGGCTACTTTTAGTTTTACCATTATTGTTAAAATCAGAAGATCCAGGCAAAACAAATCAGGTTGGCATAATTTATTAAATTCTATGGAGAAAAAATGGATCATTAAACTTGGTGGGCTCTTTAAGCCAGGTCTGAATGAGCATATGTAATTAAGCACATGACTCACTTGAGTATTTAAATACAGGTTCTTTTTTGTTGTTTTTTTTAAACACTGAAGAAGGCTTTGTTAAATATTTGCTGAAACCGGTCTGTTTTTCAAGAACCTCTATCAATAAATTTATTTTCAAGGTGCCTTGTATGCTGGTCCTGTTTTCTTTTTGTTTGAATACTTTGCTCTTTGGGACCCTGCAGCTGCCTCACTCGCAGAGGTTGTACTATTTGGAGTTTATCTGTTAATTACCCAAACTCATGCTGAACAGCTGCCCATATTTCTTTTATGGACCAAGTCTTGGGCACTTTCCAGAATGAATTTTCCAAACACTGTGGTTCTTTTAATAAGGCTTTATTAGATGTTTACAATACCGTAATACTGTCTTCATTAACAGTACTGGTAAACAATTAATGTTCAAAGTTACTGCACATCATATTCTGATTGTCCTGAACATAAACTAACATAGCCTTTATATGACCTTTATATGATTCTGTACTCAGGCTAAGTGTCTGTCATCTTCTCTGAAGTAACAAGTTGAACGATCTTACTAATCTTAACCGAACTGCTATCCTGAACACAGCATATTATATTGCTTCAGTCCAGTAATCTTCCTTATTTACTTTTCCTAACATTGGTCTCAAGGTTTGTCTCGTATGTACTTTATTTAAGGAACATGCTGTAGCTCACAAGATTGCATTTTTCCTTTGAGAAAAGAACATTCTGTGTCTCTGTAATTTTTACACACTTTATGCTTATCTTTTCTTTTTAATAAACTGTCTCTCATGCTTGACCAACAAGGTTATTTTAACTGTCTTTTATGCATAAATGAAACAATTTATTTTACCCTTTTAGCCTGTCTAATGTCTATTATACCATTGCCCCCCATTAATATTCCAAAACGTGCACGCTGATTGGCCAGCGTGCACGTTGTAAATCGACTTATACTAATGGAAAAAGGTCCGGTCGCCCGGACTTTTTCCATTAGTATAAGTCTTTTTTTAAAACACTGTCTCACTATGTTAAAAGAGTTTAACATAGCGACGCAGGTTTAAAAAAAGCAACGGAGATCTCTGTTGCTTTTTTTAAAGCTGTCTCGCTATGTTAAACTCCTTTAACATAACGACACAGTGTGTAAAAAGCAACAGAGATCTTGCTTTCTCCGTTGCTTTTTTTTTAAACCTGTCTCGCTATGTTAAATGGGTTTAACATAGCGAGACAGCTTTAAAATAAGCAACGGAGATTTCCGTTGCTTATTTTAAAGCTGTCTCGCTATGTTAAACCCATTTAACATAGCAAAACAGTAAAAAAGCAACTGAGACCTTGCTTTCTCGGTTGCTTTTGGCCACAGCTCTGATGTACTGCGTAGGCATGCGCAGTACATCAGAACTGCCGCGGATACCAGACAGCTGCAGAAGGGCACCAAAGAGGCATTATACAATGCCATTATTTAAGAAAAGTAATTGTTTCTTTTCTTAAATAATGTCATAGTATAATAGCAATAACCCACTTCTGGGTGTGGGTAATGCGGGATTTACCCACGGTTGTCTTTGTTTGGTCCCTCAGGCTTCACCCTCGGGACCAAACCATGCCAACCATAGGTAAATCCCACATTACCCACACCCAGGCATGGGTTATTGCTATAATAACTACTTTAAAATGGAAGGCCCTAATCTAACAGATGGTAAAACTCTTCCATAGCAGATCCAGTCTCTGGGACACATATCTGTCTCTCTAGCATGTTCTGTTAAGTAACAGACAAAATTCAAGTCCCAAGAGTCCCAGGACTTTGTATTTCTGGTACTTTTTGACTTATGAATCAGGTACAAAACAGTATTTAATATCAATGAGTTACATCTGGGAATGCCTAAATGCAAAGAAAGAGTTAGACACATCACATATTGACCCGACATAACCACATAAATAGAACATAAGGGCAAAATTGCAAAATTGTTTTTGACTTTGAGATGTGGCTTGCACCAAAACAAAATCATAAAGATTATTTCATACCTCATGGAATAACTTTATTACTTTTTTAGTTGAAGATCAGAGGTGACTTCTTTCAGTACACTGATCTTAAAGCATTTACATCTGTAGCAAACTTCTGTATGCTTCCATTTAATACCTGTAGGTCTGGATGGTTTCATGACTTTTTGGGGAGCTGGCTTCCATAACTAAGTGATTTATAATTAATAATGGAGAGAATATGAAGGGGCAGGGTATAATAAACAATGTAAAAGTATGTCTGTTAATTTAGGATGCATTGCAGTGGAGACATTAACCACTATTCTTCATTTGCTGTTCATATTTATATATTTATATTCATCTCAACATACTTGAGTAAGCTACATGTTGAGGAGGGGCATAATATGAAATGTCAAATGTGCAATAGTATCATTTGTGGGTCTGAGTGGTACCAATCAGGTTTGAATCCTACTACAGCAACAAGAGTGAAAGATGAACAGTACCACTATTTCCAAAGGGGTGAAGGGCCACATGGCAGCACTATTACCAGAGGGTAAAGTAACAGCAAGAAAGTGCACACAGATCTGTTCCCATAACTAGTTTACAAAGTATAACCTAGCTTCCAGCATGTAAATGAAGCATGCATGCAATCCATTGCATGGGCTTTTAACTTCCAAACCCAGACTGGACTGCACACAGACCACTTACAATTCAGTCTTTCATCACTCTGTCTCTGTAAACCACTGCATTGTATATGTTAAGTGACTTTGACACAAATTATTGTTTACATACATACACAACACACACACACAGACAATTCTTGGGGAAGGCTGGCAAAATTATCCAGTTCTCCACAGCTTTCTTTCTACCATGGTAGTACTGCCACCAGTTTTAGAGCCCAAGAACCTTAGTCACCATTTGCTCTAAAATTAAGCCAAATATGAAATATATTATTTAATATTTCTTTCACTGGTAGTCAACCAAGCAGTTTAATGGAAGTTGAGTGCCATACAGTTTGATACCCCACAGTGAAAATAGTAATTACCCCTTCTTACAGAAACAATAAAACATAAATATTCTTATGATAAATAAATACCAGACAAACAGCTTAATGATAAATACATTAACTTTACTTAAATAATAAACAAGTAGTGCATCTACAGAGTAAAATATGCAGTGGCTGTAGCACACAAGGAAAATTTAAAAAAGGCAATCAACATATACAGAATGCATACAGAAAAAATCTAAACTCTAGATCTCTGCATTCTCTGGCTAGCTTATTACAGAAATACTGCTTTCAGTATCTAGCTCACAGATGGTTCCACACCACAAGACAAGAGAAGACAAGACACTTCAAATTAGTTGTTACCAGCATTCCCCACTATATCATAAGTGTCCTGCTTATCTAACACCTTCAGTAACTTTCTTCCTTTCTAAGGAATCCTGTCATTTATGTCACTGCATGCCTTCACCCATCATAAGTGAGATGAGGTCTATAACAGGCATAAAAGAGATGAAGTCCTCTCTGACATAAGCAGAATAGATTGGTCTCCACTATTTCAGTCAAATGACCCAACCAATGCTTTGCACATATTTACCACTCACATTAAGGACATACTGGATAAACACTTCCCTAACAATAAGATAGTGATTTAGGGTGCAAAATTGTCTCTGGGAGTTTCCTTGATTTTGTCAGTGCAAATACTTTGAAACAGCTAGTCGATACCCCCACAAGAGGTGATAATATCTTGGACTTGGTGTTATGGGACAAGATCAGTTTTATTAAAATGTATATTAATTTCAGTTTCATTAATGATGCTATAATAATTGTTAAAAACAAATATAATTTGTATGCAGGACTGTGGAAAAATACAGTTTCATAAGCTGAAGTAACTGCTGTGTTTTAACTGCATTATTTTAATATGTAACAGTGAAAAGTAAGTGTTGAGGGAGCAGAGGCACGTTAACTAGTGTAAAATTAATTAGTTAGCTTGATTCCCCCAGGCTAGGAGTGTGTTGTTGCTAGGGCAAGTTTGTTGATAAATGACATATCCAATGTCAGAAAACAAGATCCTTGGAGCAGGTGGGTCATGTAAAAGAAGGTGTTCATGTGAAGTCCAAGGTGAGAATCATGAGGAATGAGAACATTTCTAAAGTCATTGATTTGTCCAAAGTATTATTACATCAGCATCTTGCATGGTTGAATTGATAAGCAAATGTATAAAAGATGCAGTTTCCTTTGTCCAGTGAGACTAGTTTACCTTTTTATGAAGACGGTCTCCCAGGAGTGTTAAATAAAATTTCTGTTTGCACATCCTGAAGTGTTATTCCTGACTGAAGGCAAAACAAGGTAAATTCTTTATGTTATTTATGTATTACTCTAACATTGGTATTAACCAACATGAGTAACCACTGCAGCATCCCTACAGTATCATCCTCCCTGGTAAGATCCAACCATAAAGCAGTCACATTCAAGGGCACCCTCTTCCCTGACTCCCCCTAGCTGGGGTCAAACAAAAAAACTTCTCCAAAGCTGATTACAGCCTTCTGAGGAATGCTATAAACAGCTTCCCAGCCACCTCGCCCTCTCTAGGAACTGGCACCAGTATCCAAAACTATACCAAAGCACTATGCGAGCATTTATATAGATGCATGGAATCAGGAATACCCGACAGGACTAAATCATCCTCCGGAAGGAAGAGTAAACCTGTCTGGTAGACATCTGCAATAAATAAACCCTATAACAAAATGAAAAAAATTGCTGTCCAGAACCAAGAAGGAGAAGGTGCCCAATTAGAAGCAATCTCTCCTTAGCCTGAACAAGCAAATAAGAGCACTTGTGAAATCCTCCAAGCAAATTTCAAGTTCAAATTGGCCACATTTACTAGAGACAAACATAAGGCCTTCTTCACATATGTCTGAAATCTCAAAGGAAACACCCTGATCTGTTCAGAACTGGTGGTCAAGGACACCACATATACAAATGCTGTAGATATGGCAAACTTTCTGGCTGACAGATTCAGCAAAAACTTCACCTCTATGTCCCCCAACAGTAAATCAGGACATTCTCAGTACCTGCCCCCTTCCCCTTATATCATGGGAACAGGTCATCACTACTATCTCAAAGGCAAAAAATACAGCCTCCATGGGACTCAATACCATCCCAGGCTGCATCCTACATGAACTCAGGCAGGAACTTGCAGCGCCATTAGGTGCCCCATTCAACCAAAACCTGAGTACCAGCTTTGTCTCAGCTGAGTGGAGGACAGCTGATGTTATCCCTTTATACAAAGGTGGAGCATCCACCGATTTGGGAAATTATAGACCCATCAGCCTAACTAGCCTGATTTGCAAGGCTATGGAATGGATTATCATAGACCTCATTAACAAGCACATTGGCAACCTCCAAACATTTGATCCCACACAGTTTGGCTTCGGTAAGGGGAGGTCATGTCTGTTATATTTGGTTGACTTCTTTGAGACAGTCACCAAAGCCATGGATTAGGGGAATACAGTGCACACCACCTACCTTGACCTGGCAAAAGCCTTCAACACTATTAACCACTTAGACATAATAAATAAATTCTCTCAACTAGGTATCAACCCATATGCTACCAGGTGGGTAGCTAACTGGATCACTGACAAAACCCACCTAGTCAAAATAAAAGAAGTCATCTCTGGCAGTAGACCCGTAACGAGCACCATACCTCATGGTTTGGTCTTGGGGCCTCTGTTATTTGGGATATACTTTTCTGAGGTGCAGACCAAAGCCAGTGGGGTATGGCTGACCAAGTTTGCAGATGACTGCAAGATGGGCACTGTCATTAATTCCTCTAGTGATGTGGAAATCCTCCAAGATGGTATCACCCAAACAAATGACTGGTGCCAGTAACATGGCCTCAAGCTGAATACCAAGAAATGCATCATCATCCCCTTTGTAGAGAGTGATGTCCCCACAGATTATCACGCTAATAACACCGTCCTAAGCACACAATCAGTCATGAGGGATTTGGGGACCCATGCTATCAACCTGACGTTCGACCACTATGTTGCTTCCATTGTACAGAAATCTTTCTACATGGCTCACCTCATAAGTAAGGGTATCTCATCCAGGGACAAGGAGGTCATAAAATCCCTGTATTCTTCCCTTATAAGGCTCATTATTGAGTATAATGCCCTGTTCAGCATGTACCTCTCAAAGCACATGCAGCAGCTGGAGAGACCACAGTGGTTCTTCACTAGGATAATCCAGGGCCTCAAAAATCTACCTTACACAGGCTGAAAGCCCTACCTCTCTACTCAGTTTCATACAGACTCCTCAGAGGTGACCTCTGTCTGGCATACAAGGTGATCTTGGACCCTACCTTATTAGGACTGCTGCATATCCGCAAGTCAAGCTCCACTCGAGTAACCCACATACGTGTCCTCAGTGTGGTCTGTGACATCAATAGGACTTGTTGGTGGGACAGATTTGTGCCCCAGAGACTCCCCCCATCTGTGGAATAGACTCCCTCTCCAAGACAAGCAGAATACCTCTTTACCACTTTTTAAGTGCAACATGGATAACTGGATGGGAAACACAAAATATTTTGCTGGGATTGCACCCATGTCCCTGCTGGACAGAGGCATCAGGTGCTGAATTGTGTTAACATGGGCTAAACTCTTGACTAGACTTATAACTGTCTCATGGCCAACAGCAAAGTAACTTCCTATGATCCTGTGATGATCCTATGGCTTGATAATAACTGAAAAAACAACATACTCTAAGATAGGGTCCTTGCCTGGATGCAGTGGAACTCCTCTCAGTCTGTAGAGGACTAGCAAACTTTCTAAAAGCTCTGTTAGTCCTGCAAGTTGCTAATAAAAACAGGCAGTAGTTCAATAGTATCAGTTGTGGGTCTGAGTGGTACCAATGAGATTTTAATCCTACCACTGTAACACATGTGAAAGATAAGTAGTACTACTACTACCAAAGGTGTGGCCTAAACACTTTTAGAATGTTATAAAGAAAATATCCTGCTTTACCACTACTACGTCTAAAAATAGCAGCATAAGTAGTTTATCTACCCTCAGTGACTTTAAAGCCTAAAGGTGTTTTCAGTTAACTGTGCTTCCACCCAGGGCCAGATGCAACACTAGGTGACCTAGGTAGCTGCCTAGGGCTCATTGCTGGATGGGGGGCATGACCAAACACAACATTAATTAAAAAAAAAAAGAAGTAAGGTTTTCCTGCTTTACTGCTGCCAGTTATTTTAAGAATTAGAAACATTTTTCCAGCTCTTACCATTATGTCTGTGTGCATGCATGCTCCATAGATCTTTAAAATGTTCCTGCCAATTAGTCAGAGCAAATGCAGGCATGCACACAGAGCAACATAAATTTGATTTTACAACCAGGACGTCAATTTATAAAATGAGCAGAAGCAATATGGATGGAGCTGTACCTCAGCTATTGAACTAGCAGGTACAAAATGCCAGGAACAGTTCTGAGCAGTAGCCATAACTTGTAGGTGCAAACTAGCTGACTGCAGGAATGAGCAGTAGCCATAACTTGCAGGTATAATATCAACAAGCAGCCATAACTTGTAGGTACAAACTGCAAGAACAAGACCAAGCAGCTATACATCTTTCTGTAGAAACAACTGGGAACACAAGTATTTCAGGGCAATGAGCTGTGCAGTCGAAGTGTGTATGGGGGGGAACTCAAGTATTGCAGGGGAACAAACAGCAGCATGGAGCCAGGACTTAACTTACAGGTATAAGCAGTGTATTCAAAGTGTGCGTGTGTGTGCGCGTGTGTGTGCGTGTGTGCGTGTGTGCGTGTGTGTGTGTGTGTGTGTGTGTGTGTGTGTGTGTGTGTGTGTGTGTGTCTAAAATGTTAACTGCTGTGATGCTTAGGCTCAAGCCATGCACCTTGGCTACAGAAGGCAAGAGCCTTAATCCTCTACTCCAATGGCCACACTTGGTTGAAATGTTCTGAAATGGGTAGTTTGGGTTGAAATGTTCTGAAATGTGTACTTTTGTCATCATCAGTTCATGCATTTTGTTTCATGCTTATTGAAAAAAACTACAAATGTAAAATGCACTCTAACAAATGTTGCTGTATTAAACAAGAAATACATTTAAAACAACTGCGAAGTTGAATCAAAGAATGAACTTGTCTATGTATGGTCCTAAAATGTATGCAGAGGGCCTATGGTTTAAAAAAAGCTCAGAGACAAAGGTACACTTAATTCATCACTGGCTGGATGCATTTTCAATTAATATAACTTTCAATTAATTTTTAATATATGTGAGTTTCTATGCATTTTCACTGACTGTGAGCTTCAAGGGAAATGACATTCACTATTGCCTAAGCTGTCTGCTTTCAATCTGTAACTGTTTTTTTAGCAAATGGCCATCAGTGTGTTATAGAATTTGAAAACAGTAGTAGTGGCACAACTGGTAGCATACTTGCCTTTGGTACAAAAGGCTGGGGGTTCTATTCCCACAACTAGTAAATGGATGATGAAACTGCAGCAAAGTATAAGTGAGGTGGTACACCCCTGAGGGTGTCATCCTTTGGATGAGTTGTAGCTCACGTGGATGTAGAAGATCTTATGGCACCTAATGAAAAGAGTAGGGGAACTTCCTTGGTGACCTGCAAAAACTTCCCCTAATAGTATAAATATCATCTTGGGATTCCCCTGAAAAGAGGCTACTAGCCTAGTTAGACTAACCTGGTGAATAAAGGATAAATAAATTAAATCCACATCTCTGTAATCATTTCAATTGTAATGGGGAGAGAGAGGCAAGTAATGGGACATTGGATTGAGTAATGAGACATTGGATTGAGTCCCTTACCCTGCCTTGGGCCCCATGATCCAGTTCTGCTTCCCCTCAAGTTCAGTCCTCATCCTCCTCAGTCCCCCTTCACAACCCCCTTCTTCCCTCTAGTCAGATTCCCTCCTTGTACTTCACAGATATCTCATAAATACCTGTCAAAAAAATCTTTGAAAAAACTCACCCCATCCAAAACCTAGTAGCATACCCCAAGTATTTCTAAAAATGTGTGCAGAACAACTTTCCAAACCACTTGTCCACATATTCAGTCTTTCAGATACCACAGGTAATGTGTCAGCTCAATTCAAACACTTTTGCATTAAACTGATTCCTAAGTGTTCTTTCCCTTCTAACTCATATGACTACTGCTGTATTTCTATCCCCTGCCCGGTCACTAAGATTTTTGAAAAATTAATTTTCTGACCAAGTTTATGTCTATTGGTAATAAGGTTGATACTGTGGTAACTGAAAAAAATGATAGACTGAGAAATAAACCGCTCCAATGTCAAGCAAAAGCTTTAAGGTAACAAACCATTCTCAATGCTAATACCATTATACAGAATAATCACCATTTAAATAAGAGCAAACAAGTATCACATCCCCACAGCCAGCATATCACATGACGCTGCATAATTTTTTTTTTTTAAAATGCATTAAATATTTTGTTGTATTCTTACTAAAACAGTATTGTTAAGACCAGGTTCAAATTTTGCACATACTATAATAATCCATTCATACTCTTTGTTTTCGAGAAAATTGTTTAAATTACCCCCTCCCACTGGTTACTTTCACTATTATGTCTATCTGGACCTTATAGCTGTGCCAGTGGGAAGTCTTATTGGGGACCTGGAGAAAAAGGGGGAAACCAGCCCCAGACTGACTGTGATCTCTGTGTGCTCTTAAGGGAAATTGTACTTTACTGTGTGTGTATTTATTATCCTTTATATGGATGCCCCTCACTGGTGTTAGTGGTGAGGACCGAGGCTCCTTGATTGTTGGGCCAGTGCATGGGTGTCACATATTAATTGGTGGCAGTGGTGGGATATCCACACCACATATTAATTGTTTGGCAGTGGTGGGATATCCACACCACATATTAAATGTTTGGCAGTGGTGGGATATCCACACCACATATTAATTGGTTGGCAAATACTAATTGGCTTGTACTGGTGTGGGTAGAGTGAATTCCTGTAGCTTGTGTACAGTGATCACTGAAGGTGTTTTACACTCTAAATCAGCCATGCATTGAATACTCAGAGTTCAGATCACAACTGTTATATTTATTTTGTTAGCCTAGTTAGTCAGGGAGAACAGGCAGCATGTCAGCAGAGGAGAATGGAAAGCTGACAAGGAGCCAGCTGGCTGAGATGTGCCAGGCTAGGGGGCTGGTGCATGGAAATCTGACTAAGGCAGACATGACTGCAGCCTTGGTTACAGCTGCATCAGAAAACAGCAACCAGGAGGATGATCAGACTGGCAATGGAGATGTACCACACTTAGAGAATGGACAGCTCACATTTTCTACAGAGGACTTAAAATCCATCTGGAGCTAAAGAGACTTGAGTTGGAGGCCAGGCATTTGGAAATAGAAGAAGCTGAAAAACTGAGATGTCTGCAGGCTGAGGAGAATGAGAAACTGCTACTCCTGGAAGATGAGGAAAAAGAGAGGCAGTGGCAGCATGAGAGGGAGATGCTGACTCTTCGCCAGAGTCATGGAGGTAATGAGGAAGAGAGTAACTGAACCCCAGAAGCACAAAAGGTCAGTAAATTTCTTCTGCAGTTTAAAGAGGGGGATAATTTTGATAGTTTAATTCATATGTTTGAGAGGGTATGTAAACAGTATGATGTTGACCAAAGGGTCTGGGTACAGTTCCTGACCCTCTTACGCCATGGTAAAGCTATAACTGTGTTGTCTAAAATGTCTGACATTGACTGTTTTAATTACACTGCTGTTAAGCATTGCTTGTTAGAATGTTTTAAGCTAACACCTGAAACTTATAGGGAAAAGTTTTGTAAGCATAGATGCAAGGCAGATGAAAGTGTGTGTGAATATGTTGCTGAACTGAGCACTTATTTTCAGGGGTGGGTGAGTGGATGTCAGGTCACCACTTTTGAAGGGCTGGCAGACCTTTTAGTGAGGGAACAAGCCCTTAGCACTTTGCCTGAGGACATGACGATCTGGTTAGCTGATAGACTATGTGCTACTTCAGATGAGTTTGGGAAGACAGGAGACCTATACTTAGCAAGCAGGACATCCCTGCATGGGAAAGGGACCCCAGTACTGCTCATGGGTCTAAAGGAACCCATGGTGGGAAGCACAGACTGCCCCAACAGAATCTGCCAGTTGCAGGGGAAGCCACTTGTCCAGGTACATGTTCAGGACCTAGGGTTAAATGTTTTGAATGCAACCAGTGGGGCCATGTGGCATACAGATGTCCATGGAGGCAAGGTGGGGAACAAAAGGTGAGAGAGCAAGTAGATGGGAAAGATAAAATGCCAATAGTAGGTTGTCTTGGGACAACAAGGGTACCAAACTACCACAAGAGGTTATATCCTATTGTAGTGAATGGCAAAGAGGCTGTTGCTAAGAGATACACAGCCACTGACATAACCATTGGAAAGCCTACAATGGTTACAGAGGAGCATTACTTGCCTGGCAGTCTTCTCTATTCAGAGCTTCCGGAGGGACCCCATTCCAAATACCTTTGGCTAGGGTTCCCCTTGACTGGGAGGGTGAAAAAGGAAACCAGCAAGTAGGTGTGTTTGAGGATATCCCTGCAGATGTCCTGATAGGGAATGATTTTGATAATGCAGTACCATGTGCTCATGCAGTTACATGCAGTCTGACATGGAGACAAGCATGTTGGTCTGGTAGCCTGGGGAGACCCAGTCAGACTGCATACTTGCACCCAGAACTGGTGAGGTGGTTACATCAGAGAGAGAGCTACTCTGTAGCAGTGAGACTGAAGGTGAGCCATAGCTACTTGTGGGTACTGATGTTCCCTTGGACAGAGTGACTGCAAAGGTAGAGGTGAGTAGTAGAACCCAGGCTGACAGTGAGGCACCACTGTCAGAGGATGCCAGACTTCAAGTGGAAGGGGAGCTGAGAAGGGTTACAAAGAGAGAGTTGAGGCAGGCTCAACTCTCAGACCCTCCATTGCAAGGCCTGAGGCAGGTAGCTAGTGAGGCACCTGATTCTCATGGGAAGGGAAATCTGTATACTGGAACAAAGGGTTGCTGTATAGAGTGGACCCCTGAGGGAGGGCTAGAAGGTGAGAGAGTACAGAAGTTGATAGTGCCTAGAGCTTATCATCTGGCACTTCTAGCCATAGCCCATGATATTCCCTTTGCAGGTCATATGGGCATAAAGCGTATTATACAGAACTTCTATTGGCCAATGAAATTCTAGAGATGTAACAGGGTACTGCAGGACCTGTGAAGGCAGGAGACAAGATGAGAGCTCCTTTAATGCCTTTGCCCTGTGAATGAGGAGCCATTTCAGAGAGTAGCTATGGATATTGTGGGACCTCTGAGTACCCCAAGTTCCACAGGGAACAAGTATACCCTAATGGTAGTGGATTATGCTGCACAATACCCTGAGGCTGTGGCTTTGTCCTCCATTGAGGCAGAAAAGGTAGCAAATGTTTTTCAGGAGGGTAGGTTTCCCAAAAGAAATACTGACTGACAGATGTGCCAATTTCATGTTAGACCTGCTGGCTTGTCTGTGGAAGTACTGTAGGGTGAAGCACCTGAAGACCGCACCCTACCATCCCCAGACAAACGGTCTTGTTGAGA
This sequence comes from Protopterus annectens, assembly GCF_019279795.1. Taxonomy (NCBI): domain Eukaryota; kingdom Metazoa; phylum Chordata; order Ceratodontiformes; family Protopteridae; genus Protopterus; species Protopterus annectens. The sequence goes on along the minus strand of NC_056743.1, from coordinate 1,447,090,017 downwards.
GGTTAACATCTACAATCAAGTCCATGCTTCGGGCATTTGCAGACCAGTTTACGAGAGAGTGGGACAAATATTTGCCCCATCCATTGTTTTCTTACAGAGAGGTTCCCCAGGAATCCACAGGTTTTTCACCCTTTGAGTTGCTGTATGAGCATAGGGTGAGGGGCCCTCTAGATTTAATTTGTGATGAGTAGGAAGGTGAGTGTGAACCTCACAAGGAGTCTGTTGTGGAATATGTCCTAAACCTCAGGACAAGGCTCAGGGAACTCATGGCCTTGGTCCAGGAGAACCTTGCAGATGCCCAACAACAGGAAAAGGTGTGGTATGACAGGAATGCTCAAGCTAGAGAGTATGCTGTGGGACAGCAGGTAATGGTTTTCACTCCTGTCAGTTACAACAAGCTGCAAGCAGCTTGGGATGGATCCTTCAAGGTGGTAAGAAAGGTAAGTGATCTTAACTACATGGTGGAACTGCTAGGCAGGTGGCAGGGACACAAATTGCACCATGTTAACATGATGAAACCTTACCTTGATAGGGAGGTCCTTGTGCTGAGCATTTGCAGTGGATTGCAGAAGGAGTCTGAGGGAGACCTGATGACTGATCTCCTCAGTGAGGCTCAGACTGACAACTCAGTGGAAGGGGTAGCAATGTCCCAGCACCTATCTCCTGCCCAGATTTGAGAAATCCAAGCAGTGTTACAGGAGTTTGGGGACATGTTCACTGGGAAACCAGGGTGCACACACCTGGTGCAGCACCAGGTGGATACAGGACCCCAAAGGCCTATTAGGCAGGCCACTTCTAGGGTGCCTGAGCGAGTCAAACAGACTCTGAGGGAGGAGATACAGGAAATGTTGGAACTGGGGGTATTTCAAGAGTCCAACAGTCCCTGGGCCTCCCCGGTGGTGCTGGTGCCAAAGAAGGATGGCAGCACCCGGTTCTGTGTGGACTACAGGAAAGTAAATAGTCACACAGAGTCAGATGCTTACCCCATGCCTAGGACAGAAGAGGCCCTAGAGCAGCTGGGTGGGGCTAAGTATCTTACAACTATTGATCTTACCAAGGGTTACTGGCAGGTGCCCTTGAGTCCCAGTGCTAAAGAGAAGTCAGCCTTTGTGACTTCTTTTGGCTTGTATGAGTTCACAAAGATGCCCTTTGGGATGGAAAATGCCCCAGCGACTTTCCAGAGGCTGGTTGATCATATCCTAGCAAGAGCAGGAGGGTTTGCCATTGCTTACCTAGATGATATTGCCATCTACAGCCATTCCTGGTGAGAGCACCTTCAACATGTCAGGGAGGTGCTGGGCAGACTACAGAGGGCAGGGTTGACCATTAAGCCAAGCAAATGTCAAGTGGGTATGGCAGAGGTCTCCTACCTGGGACATAGAGTGGGGAGTGGTAAGAGCAGGCCAGAACCTGCCAAAGTAGAAGCCATTCAGGCATGGCCTGCACCTGTTACCAAAAAGCAGGTTAGGGCATTCTTAGGGACAGCAGGGTACTACAGAACGCTCATCCCCAATTATAGTACCATAGCTATTTCTCTCCCAGACCTGACAAGGAAGAACAGAGCCAGCCAGCAAAATACCAAGTTGCTAATATGGAGCCTAGGGTTGCAAGCATATGATATGTCAGTGCAGCACTGCTGTGGGATTAGCAATGCCAATGCAGATGGGCTCTCAACACAGGGAATGGGGTAAGGTATACTCAGATAGACCTAACCCTCTCAAGCAATGTTTCTCAAGGGTCACTTGAAAAACTAGCCTGAGTTCTCCAGGGAGGAGATGTGTGAAGATAGGTGAAGGCTGCCAGCCTAGCCAGATAGAATGTTGTAGATAATACTGTCATTTGTAAATAGTAATGTAAGCCAAATGTGAAAAGACTGCATTGGATATTGAACTGCAAAAATGTAACAACAGTGCACTCTGCTATAAGAAAGCTAAGTCAAGCATTTTATGACTGTCTTTGATGTCAAAATTCGAAGCTGATATGTCTAGAGTAAGGCCTCTTGCCTATTGTTTTAAGACCAGAGTTAATGGCTAGAATTTTCATGTATAAGTGTCCGTCCTTTATTGCTCAGGTTTCTGACCAGGTGTAAAGAATGCAAATGTAATTTCTGTTAGCCTGGGAACACCAGAGAAGTGTCAAGAATGAGGTCATGTGAAGCAGCTCTGTGTTATCAATTAAAGAGAGAAAATTAGAGAGCTCTGAGCATTTGTCTTGAGAACATCCAACTCAGCACTGCCTGTGTCTAGATGTAAGTAGGATTTTAGAACTGTGTTTTCTCTTAGACATAGCTAGGAAATAATAAGATTAGACAGCTTTGTTTTTCTGTGATATCAGAACTTTTTTATGGTATTACTTTAAGTATTTCTCTGTGATCTCTGAACTCTTGACTAGCACTGTGTAGTAAAAATTATTGTCTTGTGTTTTTCTATTTATTATTAAATATTTTTAAACCTTTCATCTGTGGCTGTTTTATGTAGAGTTAATTTAAGCTCTAGAGTACATTGCATGTATATAGTGATATTGTACCAATTCACTCTAATAAGCCTTGACTGTTCAGTCACACTTACCATTTTGATAATGATATTGCACAGTAATACTTGGACACCCTTTCAGAAGGGGCTTTGAGTAGCTGATATTAGTGGGTGATGGCAGCTGGTACTACAGTGTAGTCTGGGTAAAAGGGGCAGAGCTGGAGAACTTGTGCCAGCCTTCCCCAGGAGTGTCTGTATGGTTGTATATAAATCTTATCTAAAAGTGTGTGTGTGTGTGTGTGTGTGTCAGCTACTTGGGCAGGGACACAAAGCACTGGTTGGAAAGAGAGGGTGCTGGAGGTTTTAGCTTGCCCATTAGGCTGAGATCTGGACCCTATAGCTGTGCCAGTAGGGAGTCTTATTGGGGACCTGGAGAGAAAGGGAGAAACCAGCCTCAGACTGACTGTGATCTCTGTGTGCTCTTAAAGGAAATTGTACTTTACTGTGTGGGTATTTATTATCCTTTCTCTATATGTATGCCCCTCACTGGTGTTAGTGGTGAGGATTGAGGCTCCTTGATTGCTGGGTCAGTGCATGGGCATCACGGTCTACTTAGAACACTCTTGTCATTTCTTCTTCTTATATCTGACTTATGCTCAATAATTCGCTCCCTCAGACTTTTGGTGGTTTTCCTCACATGAAATGAAAAACATTTTACACAAGTAGCGATGTACACCACATAGCTGGTATTACAACGGGCTTTGAGGGAAAAAGTATATTGCCTGTTGGTCACGGGATGTGTAAACACATTATTACCTGTTAAAATATCATTACAACAACTACGATTCAAACACTTTAAAGTGTCTTGCTTCATAACTGTTTGTTGCTTGGCATATACTTTAAAATCTTTATAACATAGCCTTATTTTTAAGTTTCCAGTATTCCTATAAGAAAAATAAAGCTTTTCATTCAGAATTGTCTGCATCTCAGGTAGAGCCAACAAAATAATTCAATTCTTTTATATGATTCTTTTAAGGTCACCTGTCCTTACATTAAAAGTAGTTACATACCTAATTTTACTACATTGAACTCCCTTTTGTACCACTTCTTCTACCCCCTTAGAAAACATGGGTTTCAGAGAGGTTTCTCTGTTGTTTTTTACCCTATCATAAATTCTAAGAAGTTCTGTTTGATTATAACCACTATTTATAGATTCATCAACCATCTCTTCTAGCTGCTGATTAAATTTCAGGTCATCAGTATTTAACTTACTGACCCACCCAACTGAGCCTTCATTGTTCCTGAAAACACATGAGGTGCACGCATACTTTGCTTATGCACATAACGGCAAGCATGGACTTCTTTTTTATGAATGCTGGTTTCTATTCTTTCTAATTTTTTTCTCCAGACATATATCTAAGAACACTATCTCTTTGTCAGAATGTTCCATTTTAAATTTAAGAAAATTTGTTGTGCCATTTAAATAAGAAATATATTCATGCAGCTCATCAAAACTCCCTTTCCATAAAAAAAAAAACAATCATCCACAAATCTTTGATAACATTCAACCTTACTATTCAAAACATTCCTGTTGCTATGTATAAACATTTTTTTCCCACTGATACAATACAATATTTGCATATGTGTTGGCCACTGATGTCCCCATGGCCACTCCTGCCTGTTGCAAATAAGGTTCATCATCAAAGAGAAACACATTTTTTGTTAACACTAGTTCCAGAAGTAAGCAAATATTCTCTATTTCATTTGCTGGCATAGACACTTCATTATTTAAAAATTCTCATATGGCTTCAAGCCCATAGTCATTCAGAATTACCATGAACAGGGAAGTTATATCCATTGTCACAAGTAAATAACCAAAGTCTCCTTCTGGAGTTCTTTTAACATGCCACTCCTTAAGTTTCCTCAAGAAGTCAGAAGTATCTTTAACCACACTAGAGCACATATGCAAAAACTGACTTAGCCTTTTCTGCAGGTATATGGACAGTGATTCACTCACCCAACCCCTTCCAGAGACAGTAAGTCTCAGTAGTGGGTTGGTGAGCAACTTATGAATTTTAGGTATACCATATATCTGAGGAATTCTGGGAAAAGGCACAGTAAAGTAATTAAACAATTCAATATTTATATCACCACTAAGCTGCAAAGTTTTTGTTTGACATTGGAGCAGTTTATTTCCAGGTTTATCTCAGCAAAAAAAGGCCTTCTCATATGCCAATAACATGGCTTTAATAATGTCACAGACAGAATTGTTTCATATATGAAAAAGGGGTGACTAACAAGGGCAGTCTTCATTACTCTATAAAGAGTCATTGAAAGTGTAGACTATTCCATCCTATTTCAGAAATTAAATGTTCTAAGATTTGGAGATAACACTTTATTTTTTACTGAACTAACAGAACTTCATAGTTCCAGTGCACTAGAAAGTGACTGTGGTTCCTACCTTGCTGTTGTCTCTCAAGGGGCATTATCATACTAGCTCATTCTCTCCCCTAATCAATGGCATTTCTAATTCTATCCCTTCAAGTGAAATAATACCTTATGCAGACAATGTCATCCTATACAAAGCTGGACCAGTCTTCTCCTCAGTCCAAATTGCCTTTCAAATGGACTTCACATCCATCCTTCTTTGGCTTACCCAAAATAAATTTACTCTTAATGTCAGTAAAATTGCCACAATGATCTTTGACTCCCAAATGAAACTGCTTCTTCCCATTGATCATACCTCTGGCTAGCTAAGCAATGGGCATGGTTGAGCAGCATAACTACTTTAGCCTGACACTTGAAAAAATGGGTCTATATTGCATCATCAAAAACACTAATTGTGCCATTATTCAGTGAACCCACTTCGTTGAACTCTGACTTTGTTGAACGGCCATTTAATCAAAGTTTTCTGTAGGGAAAAACAATGGCTGTCCAACGTACTCTCCCCCCCCACTCCTAACTAAATATACCAACTCCGAGATCTCACTAGAGTGAGGAAAAGGGCAAATTTGTGATGATGGTGAACTATTGTTTTTCCCTATGAAAAACTTAGATTAAATGGTTGTTCTACAAAGTCAGAGTTCCACAAAGTGGGTTCGCTGAATACTGATTCAACAAATAGTGTTTATGACAATGTGATATAGAAACGATAAAACGCTCTCATTCAGTAACCACGTTGATAATGAGGCTGCAGAAGTTACTATCCAAATGAAATGCTCCTGCTCCATTGTAAACCATCTCACCAAAGAAGTCAGAACAGTATAATACATTTATCTCTAGGATAGACTATAGATTCATAGATTCACTGATATCCACTAAGCTAAGGACCACTAGGGCCTTTTTAAGTCTAGCTTCTATGGTCATTTCAATTCTTGGATGTGTAGATGAGGAACATATCAAAGTGAGCATTGTACGCAATGACTGGTCTGATGAATGCTGAATATAGTGGAACAATGACTTCCTTGGACTTAGATGGCATACCTTAGCTTATAAGTTGCACAACACAGAATGATTTATTCACTACTGTAGACATGGGATTGTCAAAGGCTAGATTACTGTCTATGCATGTCCCCAAATCCCTGATTACTGGATTGACTCTTAGGGATGTGTTGTCAATATGATAGTTACCAGGGTTGGATGACTTCCTGAAGGATACTATTATGCATTTCTTGGCATTAGTTTTAGTCCACGGAATGTATACAAATTTGATCTCTTCTAACCATACCTCTCAAGTACTTACTGCAGTAAATCTGGGCAAAGTCCTGAAAATAGGGACTGATTTTGAGTATTGCTTATAATTTTAAAAAGTTGCAAGAATTATACGTTTTGAGTTCGCATGGAGGGGTGACCCAGTAGATAGCATTGTCACCTCACAGCAAGAGGTTCCCTGGTTTGATTGTCTGCTGGACTGCCTTCTGGGAAGAGTCTGAATGTCCTCCCTGTGTTCACATGGGTTTTCTCCAGGTGCTCCAGTTTCCTCCCACATTCCAATGACATGCAGTAGGTGGACTGGACACACTAAATTGGCTATAGGTGGGATTGTGTGGTGTGGAAAAACTACTGTGGCAGGGCTAGTCACCCAGTGGTGTAAACCTCGGCTCTAGATGATTGTCATTGGTGAAGTGACCCCCCCAACCCCATGTTAAAAAATGGAAAAAGGGGTTGTGGATGGATGGATGCACTTTCTGAAGGATATGAATTCTGAAACTCAAATGCTTGTCATTATTTAGTGGCTTCTTCCCTTAGTGATTTACTAGAAAACCACATATGTTATAAGGAGCAGAGCAAAAATCGGGACAGTTAAGTGGTGTGCTTCTAAACGTTGTGACACATTTGTTGCAAAATTATAAATGAAAAGTTTTTGAGATTTTCTCTGTGAAACCACCTATTAAAATGTATCTAAACATAGTTGACAAAGAATATATTACATTTGTTACAATGTCTCCATGTCCACCAAGTTTCCTTCATGTAAGCAAGCTGAAACAAATAAATAAATATATGCAACTGCTGCAAGATGAAGAAACAGCATACAGTGTTGCAAATTGTGCAAGTGCTGTCAGGTGATAGTTGCTACAAAGAAACATATTTTTCTCAATAACCACCTAAAATATTGCATTACTTGCTAGTTTTCCAGCACACAATTGTCTTGAAACACATTCTAATTTTAATACACTCATATTTACAACATAAGTATGACAGACTCTTGATGAAGCATTGCACTTATGATAAATTTGTCACCCACAGAAGTGAGTGGATCTGTTGTGATTCTTTAATTTCTGCCATTAGTACTGATGGGATGATTAACTCCTCAACCCTGGCTGTGCCCATAAACAGTATGATTATTATAAGTAGTATTACAACAATTTGTAGTAAATGCAGGTTTTTACTGCTAATCTAAATTTGCCTGTAATACTCTTGTAGTTTAACATCAAAATATGCTACAGGCAGAGGGGATGGGCCTACAAGAAAGAATAGAACCCCAGCCAACACTATTCTGAGATGATTGTATATGATTTGGAAAGTTATACCTGTCTTTTTTGCCCTAACGAAATGCTAATGATACATTGCAGGGCAGCAGAGTATGATAATTAGTTATGTGCTATCCCCCAGGAATGCATTTGTTAAGGCCTTTAAATACCCAAGGAATTCATAACAGTGTATTAACTTTGCTGCCTATGTTACTGAGAACAGGCAGAAGCTCACAGTAAACAGACTGTGGTAGAGGTAAGTGGCAGGCAGTTTAGAGGACAGGTAGTGTTGGTGGGGTGTGTGTATATACGTATGTAGGTGGCTACATTTGTGAGTGTATGTAAAGGTTGAAGTGGTATAACGTCATTGTGTGTCTACTACATGGGAGAGTGCAGTGGGGGGGTTAGTTAGTGGACAGGAAGGCTAGGTATGTTTGCATGTGAATAGATGAGTATGTCCATAAGTGTGATCAGGTAAGAGGGTTTGTGGGTTTCTGCTCGAACATGTGTGTTGGGGGGGCTATCATGCCTCTACACCTCCCTGCCAAACTAATGAGCAACTGCTGCATGATGGGGGAAGTTAAACACCAGGAATAAATGTATCCTTCATTAGTCATTAGCATATACATGGTGGAAAACATTATTTGGCCTAGACATGGCATGTAAATGGGGGGGGGATTTTGAATTGTACACCCCCTTGTGCTGGCTGTTCTTCATACATATTTTTTAGCACAATGCAGCAAAAGTTATCTGGTACCAGAATTTGAAAACCCATTGGGTTTGCAAATGGTTGCTCATGATGCTGAACTAAGAAAAGGTGGGACTGCAAAGCCAGATCTTTACTGGCAAATGGAAAGCATGATGCAGACAATGAAAGTATATAGAACAGCTGCAATGTATCAAACAAAAATGAATATTCATTGATCACCATTCGTCTATAGAAGCACTGTACTTCAGGTTGTAGGGTTATCTCCTTTGTAATTAATGATGAGAAAAAAGACAGATTCCCTATCCTTACATGCAGGACTAGCATAGTTCTGCATGGAATTGGACGTTTAGAAGCAGGACAGCAGCATGCCATTCATATCAATGAAGGTGCACTGCCTGAGCTCCTAAATGGACACGGAGCGTGTACGAGTGCAAGGGGCGTGTCTGAGAGCAGAGCTCTCAGAATATATACACCCCTGCAATCAACAACAGCAGTTTAGGAGTAAGAATGAGTGAGACAGCTCATAGGTGTTTTCATACCCCCAGCAACATCCCCCAAGTGTACAAGAGCAATAATTAAAATATTTAAATATAAAGAATTTTTTTTATGAAACAGATCAAATTTAACCATAGGTGCAGGTTTGCCCATCACTTAGCTATGGTTAATGCAGCTTAAATGGCACAAGAGGATAAAAACCAAGATATGTGCAAATGAAGCAGGACAGCAATAGTGCAATGGGCAGAGCATTTGCCTTACAAGCAGTTATTCCCAGTTTGAGTCCCACTCCAGCACAATCCATTTTCCATGTCAAATCATGTTATGATCAATTTATTTTGTTGCATAACCTATCACATAAAATATATTTATGAACTGGAGTACTCCATTAAATGCAGACGTGAGGTGTCATTGTCATAATGTTGTAAAGTCCAAAGATAATCGCAAGTGCCCCATACAGTATATGTACACAGGAATCAGGGATACAAATGGAAGGTAAAATGTGTAATGAATGATAAATCCATACAGTTTCCAAATCTATCACCTTCCTAAGAACCATTAGACATTGCTGTCTAAATTAGTGTGGTAGTAAGTGAGAGTACACAGTAGTAAGCAAGAGTAAGCATATTTAAGCAGTAGGAAGTGGGAGTAAGCATATTTAAGCAGTAGTAAGCAGGTTTAAGCCCGTTTGCATGGGGGTAAGCAATGTGTACACTGATTAAGCAATATTGAAGCTAACTCTCTCTAAGCATATTTAACCGGAGGTTAGCATTGCTTACCTTCATGCAAACCCACTTACAATTGCTTAAAAGTGCCTTAATCACTCTGTATGCATTAGCCGCTGTGCTGGCCAGAAACAAAATAAACAGCCTTTGCAGGTCTTGAACCAGGACCTTGTACACTATAGTCTCAATAGTGAACCACTAAGCCATCACAGCAGTACATAAGACTGAGGTATCACCAAACAGATCCTCACTATAGGAAATTCAAATAAAACATGTGAAAGTAATCTATATATAGTTTTATGTTGTATAACTGACTACATAACATAAATATGTGAACTGGAGTACTGCATTAAGCCCAGATGTGAGGTGTCATTGTAATAAAGTGTTGAAATCCCCTAATAAACACAAGGTCCCCATACAGTGTATGTACACCTGAATCATGGATACCAAACACATATATAACATGTAATGAATAATAAATCAATGCCAAAATGCAAATGAAATGTTAAGCAATGCTAAGCATTGCACAGCCCAGCTTAGTAGGTGTAAGCAATGTGTAGGCCAGCTAACTCAGTCTGCCCATTGGTATACCCCTTTAAGCAATAACAACCTTAGGTAAGCAGGTTTGCCCATAGCTTAGCATTTTCAAAACTGTCCAATCAAGTCAAAGTGCAGGAAACTGGCCCTATTTAAACCCAGCAGGTGGGAATACATCTCATAACTGGTTGTAGCGTCCCCCTGTAGGCACTATGTCTGGAATGGGAGAGGGTGTGCGCTTTTGGGCACAGTGCTGGGGCATCCAGGAGTCCAGAGTTATGGCAGGACTCCTTGTGAAAGACCATGACCAGAGACTGCTGCAGGGCCAGTACCAGGGTTCCCAATATGAAGCAAAAGCCTGGGACCATCTCGCCGACCTGAAGCGGAGAAAGGGGGATGTCTTGGATCAGTGGATCTAAGAGGTTAGGAGGACAGGGGATGTCCCAGCCATGTGTAAGTGTCAGTCCACTACCTGTTTAATAATTGCCAGCTCATGTATATTATGGATAAGTATGGCTAAATATTCCTCCTATGTCTTTCACAGTGGCAAGTGAGTGGGCTACGAACCAGGAAGCCCATACCTGTAGACTGCAGCAGTTGCTTCGTGAGGCAGGTTATTAATACTCTTGCATGTACTGTCATAGGAAATAAATCTAAAAGTAGTAGTAAGTTAATTGCCTGTATAAAACATGTATTGTTTAAGGCATGTACTGCATACACCAGAGAATCGGGCAGAAAGAGTCTCATATAGGTTGTATGTAAATAAAAGCATAAATAGCCTGACAATAAAGGTCTAACTGCAGGACTACATTTGTTTACTCTGGTATCATATGGTAATGTAGAGTTGCAATCACTTAATAGTACTGTTGTATAAAGCACTGTTACCCACACTGTGCTACATAAATAAAATGTGTCTGTATATGACTGTTGTAATCCCAAGAGGTCATATAGTACAACTGAGAGAGACGTAGGCAGAAAACAGTGAAAAGACAGACAACAAAATCCAAATAGCACACTCAACTGCGACATGAACTGTTGTATTTTTTTCACACACAGCCATGGTTTGAATCCAGGGAGTAGTAGTAGGCTGTATGCAGAATCATACCCCACAACTGTACAGATATGTCCAGTAAATCAGCCCATAGCTGCTGCCTGTCACCCTGTCCCCTGGCAAATCAGTGGGATGATCCCAGATGTTTAGGCAGCAAACAAGATATACAACTGATTGCCAGACATTTATAAGAACAAACCTGGCACTCTAGCAACTCCCCAAAATGTTATGGGAATAATTAGCCAAGTATGTCCCATCTCTACCCCCATATTGTCAAGCTGTGACCAGAGTGTGTACAGTAACAGAGTGAGACATATGTGCATAATACTAATGTGGAAACTGGTAATTTGTGTGGCAACATTCAGGTAGTACCAACAAAAATTGCTCCCACAGGTCTGTCAGATATGAACACTGTGCCTAGAAATAAAAGACTGATATCCTGTACTGGTACTGTTTACTCTGGTATTGTATGGCATTGTTAGTGTTGCAGTTGCTCAGAATAATAAGGTATTACTCATCACTGTCGCCCACACTGTACTGCATAATACAACTGTCTAGGAAATCCTGTATAAGAGTGTTGTAATTACAAGGTCAGAATGTAAAACGACAGGAGAATTATAGACAGAAATCAGACAAGAGATACACAGAAATATCTATAGAGCACATTCAGCTGTGATGGACAGTGTTTTATTTGTAGCAGACACAGCCATGTATCGAATCCTGGGACTGGTAGTACACTGTATGCATAATCATACCCCACAAGTTTACAGAATTGTCCAGAATGTCCAGTTAATGGGGCCATATCTGCCGGTTGTTACCCTGTCCCCCTGCCATATCAGTGTGCTAATTTCTGACATGTAGGCAGCATTTCATGTCATATAACTGACTGTCAGACCTGTACATTTTTGGAAACTGTCAAATAAAACAAACCTGTCATTGTACAATTCACTAAAGGTTTAAAAGGGCAATAGTCGAAATATGTCCTGGTTCACCTGCATGTGGTGAAGACATGCCTAAAGTGTGTGCAATAAGAGAAGGACAGGTATGTGCATAACATCAACCTGGAATCTGGGAGTATGTGTAGAAACAGTTAGGTAGTGTTAACAAACAATACCTCCACAGGTATACCAGGTAAGAGGTGTATACTGCAGGTAAAACTCAGTTCATGCATATAATTGTCAACAGCCATACCACTGTCCAAACTAAGGCAATAGAGTAGTGTACAAATACCTGTAAGGTGCAGATCATGACACTGACTAGGAAAGTAATGCAAACTACAGGATTATACAAGTTGTTAATTGACATCGCCCCCCCCCCAACCATATCTGCAGTAATAAAATAAATACACAACTCAATCGGTATGTGCTGAATTAACTCTACTGTTGGGACATATGTCCTATTGTTTGATAATTATTAAAATTTGTTTCTATGCATGTGCCATGTTGAAATACTCCCACATTGGTGGCATGCTGCCATCAATGTACCTGCATGCTGTTGTAATGATCACTGTGGTTCCATATATGCATGTATTCTGTTTGCTATGCAACTGTTCCATATCTGGTGTTTTGGTTAATGGGAATATCTATGCATGCTGTTATACCTATTCCTGGAATGTGTTGACTATTACTAATCCACATATAGAGATAAAATTTAAACACCATAGCACGTTTGGGAAGGCCGGTCCCGGTGGACCCACCTGTCCCACCTCAATTGGCCATGGCACCTGGCACCAGCACATCTGGGGACCAACCCGGGGCCTCCTCATCTGTTGGTCCTGCACCACCTTTGGGTGGAACTGCCTCAGGGGATGGGGCTCACCTCCCCAGGAGTGGGCACGTACAGGAACCTGTCTCCCATCACCAGGTCCAGGTCATGGTGCATAGCAAGCTCTGCAGGGAGTTCAGAGATCTGCTATGCCAGCTTGAGCACCATGAGTCGCAATTAGAGGGATGGCCTGGCCTCCTATTCTGCCCCCAGCACAGCCACCTTCGGAGCTGTGAAGGTGAAGTGGTGACTGCCCATGGGTGGGGATCTCAGTCCAACTGTTTCCACTAGGGGGCTCATGGGCTTCTGATTTCCAAACACCACTCCCCATCAAGGTGTTTACCCCACACGTCTTATATACCGCCCCTGTATGTGTCTTGTTTGTCTTGTCTGTTAACCTACCCAACCTACCTCCCCAAATATACCTACTATCCCTTCCCAACATCCCACTCTCACCTGAAAAAAATAAAAAATAAGGGCAATCTGAACCCCCAAAAAAATCTCGCCCCATACATAGCTGTCCATTTCGCACACGTGTCCACTGGACACATGAAATCTGGTCTAATTGGCTTAACAACATATTATTGTTGTTCTCACCCCTCTCTCAGGGGTATGAGTATCCAGATCTATCTCCAAATTCAGTGCATATGCACAGCTGTTGCTCTAGAAGAAATGGGCAGCTATGGACCTTCCCTACACCCTTCCTGCACATCCCTAGCTATTTTCCCTAGTCATTTCCTCTTTGTGCCCCTTTTTCACTACTTTCCTATCAACCTTTTTTATTTCTTTTAAAGAAATTAGCATGGGGGTAAGTGGGAGTAAGCACTTCCAAGTAGCAGTAAGCGGGTTTAAGCTTGTTTTCACAGGGGTAAGCAATGCCTACACAGGTTAAGCAACTGAGAAGCTAAATCAGTATAAGAAACTGTAACCAGATGTTAGCAGTGCTTACCGCCGTGCAAACCCACGCAAACCTACTTACAACTGGTTAAAAGCGCCTTAATCACTCTGTATTCAATGGCCCTTGTTCTGCCCAGCAAAAAATAAACAGCCTCTGCAAGACTTGAACTCAGGCCCCCTGCACACCACAGCCAAAGTGATTTACTACTAAGCCATGTCAGATATACACAACCCTGATGTTTTCACAAACAAATAATATAGCACAGTCATTCAACAGTACAAGAAATGTATTTAAACATGTAGATGTATTTATTTATTTATTTATTTATTTATTTATTTTAAATTTGTTTGCCATGTAAGTCTCACTGAGCTTTTGGCTCATTTTCAGCAGAGCCTCAGGGAGAAAAGCTCCTCAGTGAATAAAATGTAACAAAGTTAGATTACAGTCAGCAAAAAAGTTACTATCAGGTTACAATAGCACGTGTGTGTGTGTACCTATATTTATATCTAAATACATATCTAAATATATATATATATATATATATATATATATATATATATATATTTATATGGATTCACTTTAGAAGCTCGAATTCCCAAAATCACGAACTTCATATGGTCGAGACCAAAAGATCGAGTTTTGGAAACTCGAACTTCTAAAATTAAACCCAAAAAAAAAAAAAAAGGCAAACATCGCTTTTGCAGGGGGGCTTTGTCCCCCTACACCCCCCATGTGGGGGACTGTGCCCCCCACACCACCCCTACTTAAATATACCAACTCCAAGATCACGCTACAGTGGGAAAAGGAAATCTATATGCGTAGTATGCGGAAAAGCGGGAGATTTCCTTCCTGTGAACACATAAAAAGATAAAAACATTACATACACACAGAGTGTACAAGAAGCCTTGCCTCTGTGTGCACATAATGTTTTAAGGTAAGTAAAGTGTTATTTTTAAAACTTTACATATTAGATTTACTGAAATCTATCATATGGTCACGACCATATGACATTGAATTTCAGTAATTGATATATATATATATATATATATATATATATATATATATATATATATATATATATATATATATATATATACACACACACACACACATCTATATATATATATATATATATATATATATATATATATATACATATATATATATATATATATATATATATATATATATATATCTATATATATATATATATATATATATATATATATATATATATATATATATATATATATATATATATATATATATATATATATATATATATATATATATATATATATATATATATATATATATATATATATATATATATATATATATATATATATATATATATATATACATATATATATATATATATATATATATATATATATATATATATATTTATATATATATATATATATATATATATATATATATATATATATGTACACATATACAGATATATATCTATAGATATAAAAGAGAACATAATGAATACATTTATGACCACAGGCACTGTTAATGGGGATGAGGGGGCCCAAGCTATATACATCCTGTACGTATTGAAATTACCCCCTCCCCCAGCCAAACAGGTCTGCCCTGCAATACAATACCAGCTGTTGCAAGTCCCATTACCAGGACCCGACACAACATGGTCACAAGATGTTAACAGTAATCCATCCTACCTGTATGATGTCAGGCTGGTATTAATAACATATCATACAGTCTGGCTACCATAGGGAATGTACAATGTGGAAGGAATAAACATTCCTAAGATACATACACACACACACACACACATATATGTATATATATATATATCTATATATATATATATATATATATATATATATATATATATATATATATAAAACTACACATACACACAGAGATATGTATAGGAAGAAATATATTTAGAGGGTACACACCATACAGACCAGCCAGAATTCCTACAGTTGCCACCTTATCAAATGGACAGTGTATGAGTTACCCATACAAAAGACAATTGTTGCCTGAAACATATACCCACAGAGAGGTCAAAGGATATAACACTACACACACAGGTTTGCATACATGAGAAAGCTTTATTTGTGTACTATTACAGTTGTATATGCCATGTAATATAGCTGTTTAGACTTTGAAATATATATAAACAGATTAATGCAACTCTCAAACAGATCATTTAATACAGTATTCCGTAAAGCATAACATATGTTGCTGTCCTGGCCAAGGACTTCAAGTAGTACAACAGTAAAGACAGACTGGACCAAAGGATAACAATCAATCAACAGTAAGTAATGCAGATGTATAGTCCAGCAGCCTCTAACTACATTCTGTAAGCAATCCCTAGGGGGGAAAGACTTCAGTTGACACAATGGGATGTATCTGTTACATAACAAGGCATAACTGAAACCATCACAATCACACTGACAAATGTAACAGTCTGTATGGCAGTAAGCAGTAGGCCAGTATTTTCCCAAGGTGAATTGTATAGTAATGTACATCCAGATACCTTAAGGCAGCTTACTCCTGATATCCCTCACATGTTATAACAGACTAGGTTATTTATGGTGCACCCCCCCCATAGACTAACATACATGGACATATACCACTGTTACATACACTGACCTCTGGACTGCAGAAGGGCACACATGTATTGTGCAGATGAAGCCCACACATATATGGACCCAACCCCACAATATGTGTGGGGCCACAACAGCAGTGGAATGATGGCAGGAATGGCAGCATAACATAGTCACAGGCCACTACATAACAGCTGCTGACTGCATGTCATATGGACAAAGCCTGGTATGTAGGTGGAGGACAGAGGCTGGAACACAGGCCCATATGTGAAATGGTGTTGGCATACACTAAGCAAGTTGCTGGTGTTACAGGATAGCCTGCAACATACCCTTAGTCAGGAATATGAAGTCAGAAACACAAATGGATGTAGCCATGTACTGATAGCGCTGAACACACACACACTGCCAGTGATATATCTGACACAAGACCTGTGTGGTGGACAGACAAAACATAACAGGCACACTTCTGGCCATCAAGTGAATAGGCCCACATTTAAGAGCTATGCAAACAGACTGCATTCCATGTTAAACTACTATGTACACACAAACCCTGTAACACTGGTGCTATACAATGCACACAACAACACTACTCACACTCTGTCTATAGTTCTGGAACCTCATACAGATATGCAGCTGGCCTGAGTTTGCAAGTTCTCTTGTAAGAGGTATTGCTACCTGCTGTCTTTAACACTGCTGCCCACACACTGGAAGGTTGTCTACCATACAGGAAAGGTAAAGGGACCGCACCCACGTGATGTAGGGATTTATAGTAGTGGGTTTCCATTACAGTGGTAATTAGAAGTACTACACAGCATGCAGGTAGCAAGTGGCCGGAGAGGAGGAGACCTGAGAGATAGAGAGAGAGAGAGAGAAGAAAGAGAGAGAGAGAGAGAGAGAGAGACAGAGAGAGAGAGAGAGAGAGAGAGAAACTGAAACAGAAACAATCAAACAAACCTAGAAAGAAAGCAGGATAATGCCAAAGCAAAGGATATAGAAAATACTCCTATAAGTAAACCATCCAAAACAGACCTTATTTCTACAACAGGTATGTGAAGTATAGGTGCATGTAATTGACAGTAGTTCTTGGTCCATAATACTGGCATAGATTATGTGGAATGATATTATATGTGCCATCTGGTGTTGTTGTTGTAATGACGTTCAGCTGAACAACTGCTATGGACAATAGAGTCTGTCCCTGTGGGTAGTGGGCCATACCTGTCAACTGTGCAGAGCAGCACTGACTGACAACATGTAAGTCAACATAGTGTGTGTTGTATAATGGAAAGCATGTATATTACTGTGGCCAATAGCTGGTGGTGGTAATGCCATAATGATGGACACGTGGGTTCCAAAGCTCACCACTTGCAGGACACTCAGGTTAACATGTATTGTAGCAAGATGAAATGCCATAGGTGTGTAATAGGCTTACCTGCAATCTGGCCCTATATATACCCCCCCTAATATTAGGCTGTGTCCATATGTGGCACCTGTCTGTGTTATGTCAAGGCAGAACAGTGCAACTGTGCAGGAATGAGAGTTAGAGATTGTGGACCTGATGTCTGAATGTACCAAATATATATATATATATATATATATATATATATATATATATATATATATATATATATATATATAGATATATACATACATACATTTATGTCTACAGATATACAGACACCCATATGTAGACATATATCTATAAACACACACACACATATATATATATATATATATATATATATATATCAACATAAAATATATCTACATATATATAGACATATATATATATATATATATATATATATATGTCTACATATATACAAACACACACACACACACACACACACACACACACACACACACACACACACACACACACACACACACACACACACACACACACACACACATATGTATGTAAATACATGTCCCCTATATTTCCACCACAGTGCTGCATGCTATGTGGGAGGGAACATCACACATAGCAATACACAGAGATATATACAGCTGCAAGTGTGTGCGACATCATCATGGATGGTTATGTCACATGTGAACCCCTTGTTGGGACCACATTGCCCTTGTCTGTGAAGTAGGGAATGAGAATATGGGGAAGGATAGCAAGCATATTTGTGGAGTTGGTTTGGATTGGTAGATTTAGAGGACAGCCTACAGAAGTGGTATATGACACATGTGGTGAGTAAACATCCTGGATGGTGGGTGTGGTCTGCGATGCGGAAGCCCCATGAGCTCCCATATGGAAGCA
This sequence comes from Protopterus annectens, assembly GCF_019279795.1. Taxonomy (NCBI): domain Eukaryota; kingdom Metazoa; phylum Chordata; order Ceratodontiformes; family Protopteridae; genus Protopterus; species Protopterus annectens. The sequence goes on along the minus strand of NC_056743.1, from coordinate 1,447,071,546 downwards.
ATGGGAACAAGGACCCCACCCATTGCTATTCACAACAGCAGTTTCACAGCCATGAAGGTGCCTGGCCTGGAGGCTGATCAAAAGGAGCATGTGAACCCTGTGATTGTGCACTGAGGGCCTCAAGGTGCTGTAGCACATCCCACAAGTTTCTGTGGAGCCCCCTATGGAACAGACCCTGCACCTGACCTGGGGTGACAGGATCATGTCTGCATGTGCCCCCAATAGGGGACACCATCCCCTGAGGTGGTTCCACCTGAAGGTAGTGCTGGACCAGTAGATGAGAAGGCTCCAGGGTGGGTCCCACATGTGATGTGGTCTGGTAACATGGCCAGATGAGGTGGGAGAGGTGGTTCTGCTGGCAACTATTCCCTAAACATGCTATTGTGTCACTGTTATAGAACATATGTGGGTAGTGATAGTCCACACAGTCCCGGAACATGTCCAACAGCATGCATAGATATCCCCAATTACACAGAATGACAGATGTGCAGCAATCACATAGCAAGCATACCACATGTGTATATGGAACCACAGTGTCCCTGACAATGGCATGCAGGTGAAACAGTCTGTAACAGGCCAGCAATGATAGTGTCCCCGCAAGGAACATGGCTACAAACGCATAGCACAAAGCGTGGTACAATACAACATATGTCCCAATGGTAGGAAAGCTGTAGCCATGCCTATTGAGTTGTGTGAACAGTTTGTTGTCACTGATATGGTGGGGGGAGACAGAGATGTGTATTAAGAACTAAGGTAACCTTGCTGTATGAGTTGCTCAGTCCTGTTTCCATCTTTATGTCTTTCAGGCAAGGTGTCCCACAGCTGATTACCAGTGTATTCAGTGGCATAAAATGAGGTAATTCTTAACCACCTGATACAGCACTATCAGGTTCTCTTCAGCAGGACAGCCCATGGGCAGCAGGAGTGGACCACCCTGTGGAATGATCTAGTCCACAGGGTCAATGATGTTGGCCTGCATAACCGCAGTTATGAGGAGGTCTAGCATCATTGTAGTGACCTGCTTCACAATGCCTGTCAGTGTGCTGCTGCAATCTGGGGGGATCACCTCACAACAGGGGGGGGGGTCATGCCATCCATCCCCTCCTGACACGTGTTGAGGAGTGCCTTGCCAGCCTCGTGGCACCTGCCCACCCGTACACTCAACAACTGGCGGAGACCATTGCGGAGGTGGGTGCTACTAACACACCGGCTGAGGAGTGTGCAGGTAAGGCCACAGGTCACCTCAGTAGACCACTGCTGCATATACATCTGCATCTCTACAGGTAGATCTGTTGCTGCATAGTAGTAATAAACAGATGTGCATAAGCTGTAGTATTGTGGACTTGTACTGTTGATGTACTGTAATGCTGCACCCACCCTGTAGCAATGCCACAGCTGTGGCCACTAACATCACATCTCTCACACTCTTATGTAGGTCCCTCTGGTATGCCACCAAGGCAGCAGCCTGTAGCTGGTGAATACTGTTTATGTTCATGCTTGCCAATACACCGGTCATATAATGGCTATGGTATATTCCATGCACACATCTAACACACCTATCCATAATGCATGCCATACATGTTCACACAATGTTGCTGTTAACTGCACTGCATCACAGTGGTGACCAGGATGGGGTATCTGAAGGGTATGTCACACACCTGCAAGATAACTAACATCCTGTCATTGCATAATGTGTCCACAGGGATGAAAATAATGGTGGGTGCACATGACCTACAGTAGGGACATGTGTGAAACATCACCCTTATACAGTGCTACAACAGTGTATATACCAGTATTACAATGGCAACTGTTACAGATCTACACTACAGCATATCATAATACTGTGGTCCCCAACCCTTAACACCTGCAATGTGGTCCCACCATGAGCAATGAGTGTGTAATATAGAACCATAGGTTAGGGCAGAAAATATGGGGAATACGTACCTTCACAAACACTGGAAGCATGTATGTGCACACACTCCAGAAAGAATATATTGGAGGCAGTTCTTGAGTGATTGCCTGCATGCATTTATCATGGAAATGCACCGTTCAGCAAGTACACATCCCCAATGTCACACCATGTAGTGGTCAGCTGTCCAAAACATTTGGCCATCAAATGTGCATACTTACCTGCAACAGAGGCAGGCTTGGCTTGCACACATCTTACATGACATGGCATGGGCCCCATACCCAACAGGTAGCACCCATGAGCTGCACATGTAGCCATACCTCACCATTGTATATGCCATGGCAAACAGTGCAGTCATGTATGTGGCAAGGATGTATGGGACAGGAATGATGTAGGAAATAAACAGATGGCCACCCAAGACAAATGCTGTCACATGTAGCAAACTGGTCATGCAGGCTGCCCACTAACATGCCACAACACTGAGGGGGTAGCAGGAATGTCCAGCAAGTACTGGTTGCGCAGTACCTGTGTCAGCAATTGCCTGGACTCTGCAAATGCATGGCCTATGGGTTAGGGTAAACAGATGTGACAGTTGTACCACAGGAAACATCAGCCAGGCCTTTCTACAGGTAGTGTATGCATAACAGAAGAGGTCCCCAACAGTCAGGAGTTGCAATGTGTACTGGTATACCATGACCATGTTGGAAACCTACAGAGAGTATTATGTAAGATACAGGTGCTGCACAACCAATGCCTCACCCCAGCTCAGGCCCACCATACCCATCTGTACTATGCTGCTGCCAGTGTACATCTGGATGTTTGCCGGTCATTAGCTGGGACTAGGCTGTTACACGTGGTGTTCAGTGTTTAGGACACTGCAAACTGACACACATGTGTAGACCATAGTTGTCAAGCATCTGCAAAAGGCTGAAGGTGGGGAGGATGTGTCATCATGACACACTAGTGCACTGTAGCAGGGATCCTAAGGATGCTATGAATGGCTGTATCTGCACACAGTCAGGTTCAGAAACTGTGGCAAGTGTAACCCTAACTCCAGAGCAATAGTTACGTCAGTATATGTGAACTCCAAGGGATGTGCACATGAGTAGACCTTGCAATCATGCAGAGTTAGGGGACATGTGTAGAGCAGACTGACCATATACTGGCAAATGCAGATGGCCCATGCTAGTATACTCCTGTCAGGAACAGTGACTGCTGTAGTACATATAATAGGTGCAACAAACCGTCATGATAAGGGCGTGCACACATATGCACCCATGGAGTGAAGCATTACGGTCAACATCTGCACACCTAACACATTCGTTAGACACTGCATGTCAATGTACAGGACAAATGTCACATAGACTCATGTAATGTTAATATATGTGGTGAATTGTTCCCATGGCATATCAAGGAAGAGTGCATCATATCAATAAGGGCATGTAGACTCCCCATAGCCACAGTACGGTTTGACGGTTGTCAGTGTAATAGTATCATATTGGTCATACATTCACCACTGATGTTGAGATCTGTAAACCAGACATCAGGCATTCACAAATGACATCTGTCCACATATCATCCCAGGTATGTGTCGCTCAAACATATAGGGGCTGTGAGCATTAGAGCAGACATAACTGATGCAGTAATACACATTCAGCAATGGTTTGTACACCTGTGAGGTTTGGTGCACAGTACATGGCAGGGTGCAGAACAGGTGCACAGCAATACTGTGTACATGGGTGCAGTGTTTTCTGGGGAAGGGGCATCACCTACTAACACAGCCCATGCATCACACACATGTATACTGTTGCTAGCATGGATTGACTATAGCTGCACTGCATGCTGTTGAGTACCATATGTTATGCTTGTTGACAGATGGGTAATGGGAGGACTGTGTGTCATATCTTTGTGCAACCTCATCTGTAGGTGTGTGTGTGTGTGTGTGTGTGTGTGTGTGTGTGTGTGTGTGTGTGTGTGTGTGTGTGTGTGTGTGTGTGTGTGTACTGTTATGCAGTGCTGTACAGGTCTTAAAGTGTGTTTCTTGTTTTCCCCCACAGGTGGCGAGGTGGGTCAGGGTCCCTCCTGTATGCAATCTGATGGTGTCCATACAGACACCGAAGATGATGATAGGACTGTTGTGGCACAGGCAGGGTTGTCAGAGGCTGAAACTGCGCCATAATTTGACATCCCCCTCTTAGCCACCCCAACCCTGCACACAGTTACAGTGCCTATATATACCCCATCACTAGTGGCCATAGCAAAAGGACAGTTGGTGGTTGGTGGCAGTGTACAGGAGACTGTGGTATCTATGCCTACTGTGTCTGGTCAGAGCAGGCATAGCTGAATGTCCGGCAGAGCACCACATTTTGGTATTTTAGATATAGCCACAGTAAATCACAGGGGTGGAAATATTAGTAAGAAATTGGGTGAGTTAGAAACAAGATGGCAAATTAAATTAAATGCATCATCCCCACCATGGTTGAATGATCATATATCAGTAAAGCCAATTTTGGAAAATATAAGGTAGACAAGACACGTAGGTTTAGGGAACTAAGTGTAGGAATGAATTACACCTACATAATACCATTTACATGAGTTAAAAGATTTTACTATTTATGTATTGGTCATACAGAGATAAATTGAATTAATTTTAAGTAAATTATGGTCATGTTCTTCTGAATATGAGTTTTTATAAGTAAATTGTTATACTAGTTGATTGTTTTAAGAAATGGCACACTGGGTCCTCGTGGTAGGGCCACTGGTCATCATGCCCCTGGCAGAAGTGCCACAACTGGCATCACCAGGTGCATGTTTCAGACTGTCATGGGGCACAGGCACATATGGAACTGTACACCAGACAGGGCCTGAGGCTGCAGAGGGCTGCTCTCTCATCTGTAAGCAACAACTTCTATGAATTGCTGGTGCCCTCTGTGATTATACTGAGTTCATGGATAGATGGTTGGGTGAGATGGTGGGCCTCATCGACTGTGGTTTGTTTGTGCTCAAACATGTGGTGGGAGTGTGGAGATGGCCGCATGGATGTAGTCCAGCAACACCAACAGCTGGCAGTCAACATGGACATGCTAGGACACCAAAGCACTCCCGTATTGGCAGTACCAGCCCCAGCACTGCACAGGGGTGCTATCCATACCACACCACTGCAGGCCACATGCATGTGGCCCTGGCCATTCCCAGGAGGGACTTGGTTCCAGCGGACATCTGTCATCATCAGGGGAGAGTAGCACATCAAGGCCTGTACCTGGACATGCCCATGGATCCCCTGGCAGGCACAGTCAGCGTGTCCATGGCCAGAGGTGGTGAACTGCACACTCTGCCAGGTATGGTCTGCAGCTGTCCAAGAAACACCTGTATAGGGCAGCCACATGGTATAACTGCGTGCATGCATACGCACACACTATACAAATACAGCTAGCGCAACCCCATACCTACACACACCACATCATCATGCACATTTCAACTAATTACACCCCTCACCCACACACATGGTGTCAAATGTATGGCCCATCCTCGGTCTCTGGCAAACCAACAACATACCCTGTGCATATGATGATACCTGTGCCACATCCCTGTTATCCATAACATCGATGTAGAGACAGACTAATATGGTTGTCATGCACACGGTGACTGTACTACAGTGTACCAATGTACTGCTGTGTAACATGTTGTCAGGAATAATGTTTAATGCATACATGTCAGGTAGTGTAGCTATGATGCATTATAGCTGTTAGCAGCATTGAGTGATAGTGGTCTCCATAATGTAATCCATTTGTGTTGTAAGTGTACATTTGTCAGCAGGAGAATGGTATGCAGGTATATTCCACAAGGGGTATGGCACTGTGGTGACACATCCTGGGTACAGTTGAACACATGTCACAGGTTTGTATAACAGTTACTGCCTGTGCCACATGGACAGGTGACCCGCTGGAACATGTATAATCAGCAGCCTGATGTAGATCCATCCACATACATGCACACTCTTACTTGGAAACACTGGGACTAGACCTCTACCTAGGTATGTAGTGCTACTGAAGTGTGTGTCTTTCATTGCACACACCACACAGCGTTTAGGGTGAGGTGTGTTCCAGGTTACATGTTACATGCAGAACATCCCCAGACATGTACAGTATGCTAATGGGGGATATAATGGTTGTGTATGGACAATACATAGTGTGACATACCACCATATATACATCATCAGACACATAACACGCAGACACACATGGGAGAGACCTGGGCCTGTCGGTGCTTACTAACTTCTCAGTGTGTCCAGTGTATTACAGGTAGGCTGCACACAGCACATGCATAACTGGGCTGGACTGTAGTATCAGTTACCTGTAAGGTTGATGGTGACAGTGGTCACCATACAGTGGTACATGGGAAATGTACCAGGTGTAACATGGTGTAATGACAGTGTACACAGCACCCACACCCCAAAGTGGATATTGTACACACTGGAACCCATGATGACACTGACATACCCACCATCACACAATGCCCATGACTGCGATACAACCCATTGTCCATCCCAACAGTGGCACTACAGGGATATGTATCTAATGCACATGCCACAGGCATAGTAGGGTGGTGCATTGTCATGCCTCACCTATGGGCAGCAACAACACTATTCATACTACTGTGTGGCAATGCATATTCTAATAAGAGTATGTGGCCTCGGAATTCTGTACCCTACAGATATACAGACATGCACACCTACACACACTTGCCAGAACTCAATGGGTATCCCATGCCTACCAACCCATTTGTAAAACACTGTTATGCTGGTACTGCAAGGCTCATGTAGCCATTAGGGAGAGGAACATAACAAGGTACATGTAATTTCCAGTACAGCAGCAGCCACATCTTATTATGGCAATGGGTGTTGCGGTGGGAGTGAAGGCCCTCATGGTATTCACAACTACAGGTGTACTAACACGCAGACACTGCTATCCTTAGTAATGCACACATACACATTTGTCAGTACTGGGGTGCATCACTGCAGGTGGCCATAGATGTGTACCTGGCTATTGTCCATGGAGAGATGGGAAGCGTAGGGGATGTGTGTACCATGGTATCATGCCACCTGCCATGTGCCAGCAGGCAATCTATTGACAGACACCACTGTGGTGACCCTCAGGGTGAGAGTGACATGCATCAGCCAATCCTCTAGGTGCCTCCTGCAAATGGCCACTAAGGTGATCTATTTGACATGTATGCAACATATATTATAACACATGGTTAGTGTCTGTGATGGAGACCTGTACACAGGCATGCTCTGTTGACTGGTAGTGTAGTGGAGGTACCCGTGGTATGTGGTGCTTACAGGGTGTTGTGTCCTATATGTGCCAGTTATAACACATCTGGGCAGATATGTCAGTGTCAGTCAAGCATAGATTGCCTGTACATATGCAAATTGGAAACCTGCCATCTGCACATCTGTGCAGAGACTGACATATCATTTTGGCAAGAAGCTATGCAGTAGGATGAATGTGTCAACAGACAGACATCTGACACCAATATGTATGCCATTACTACATGTTGGAGGCCCTCACTGACATGTGCTGTACAAACAGTAGTCTACAGTTACTTTCCACATGTCAGATCATTATCCAGTAGGGGATATTTACTGTGACACAGCTCACACACCAGGAACAAGACAGTGAGGCCTCAGAGTCCAGCTATGCCTGCAGGTGTGCTTGTTGTCAGTACTACATTTAGCAATCTACTCTTGCCTGGGAAAGCACTGTCAACAGTAATAACGCCATGATACACTACATACCAGTGTGACAGAACATATCCTGGGTTACTACCCTTGTATGTAATGCATTCACATGGATAAGAGTGATGTGCTGGTCTTTTATACTTCAGTGTCCCAAACATGACACTTACACCCCTTGCTACTGTAACGACTACACATAGATGCATGTTTTGTACATGGCATTACATAGACTTATTACAGATGTCATTACCCTGCTATATCATCAGACTGGGATGTGAGTACTGGTTACCAGGGCTGAGCTATGCTTTGCAGGTGTCAACATTGCTGCAATATAACAGCTGAGCACATTTGCGCACTGGTAAGCAAAGCCTACATGGTGTAAGTGTCCTTACATTTAAGCACCACTTAGCTTCACGCAAACCCACTTAAAGCTGCTCAAAACTGCCTTAACCACTCTGTATCCAACAGCCCTTGTTCTGCTCAGCAACAAAAGACACAGCCCTTGCAGGTCGTGAACCCAGGACCCTGTATACTATAGTCACAACAGTTAACCACTACACCATGACAGTTGTGAAGACAGTTGTTGTTTTTCCAATATATCTGTTGATACACATATTGAACAGTATTGAACAATTGCTTTGACTTCCACAATTGTGTAGTACTTGTTAGTGATATTACTGTTGCATCATATATGTTGTTATATCTAAATATAAACATATCAGATACATACGGTGTGATACATCTGGAAAGGTATACACAACCTTAATGTTTACACATGACAATGATATGGATATATACATATACATATACATATGTAGATATATGTCTACATATACATACACACATATATTCATATATAAGTATTTCTACACATCTGTATAGTGCATCATATATATGGCCAGTTTTAGATCTGTGTATGTATGTGTGTGTGTGTGTGTGTGTGTGTGTGTGTGTGTGTGTGTGTGTGTGTGTGTGTGTGTGTGTGTGAGTGTGTGTGTGTGTGTGTGTATATATATATATATATATATATATATATATATATATATATATATGTGTGTGTGTGTGTGTGTGTGTGTGTGTGTGTGTGTGTGTGTGTGTGTGTATATAGATATATATGTATGCATATCCTATGTTTACAGATATACCTATTTATGTTGATATATATGTAGATATCTATAACTATATGTGCATACATATCTAATCAGATATACCTATTTATGCCAATATATATTTATTTATTTATTTTTTTTATTTATTTTATATTTGTTGACTGGGTTTGTCCGACTGGGCTACAAATGCCCATTTTCAGCAGAGGCCGGAGGAGAAAAGTTCCAACAGAAAATAGAAATTTTACATATTGAATACATATACAAATACATTCATCAGTACCACAGATTACTGCATTACAGTGCCACACATTACATTCATTGGTACCACACATGATTGCATTACAGTGTCATACATTAAACTGTGGCAAGTGAAATACATAGAAATACATTCATCAGAGGGATACATTTATAATTACATATATACATAATAGTGCAATAGTTACATACTGAAATGTTTTACTAGTTATGTTTGTACAGTGGTGTACCAAGAGGAGAAGATAAAGTAGTAAATTTGTTTATTGAAGGGAAGGAAGAGAGAAGAGAAGTAGAAGGTTATAGGGGAGTGTTTACGGGGATAATTATATTGGCAAGTACATTTTTCATGAAGGTATTTTTTGTAGCAGTTTTGAATTGATTGGGATCTTCAAGGGATATTATATCTAGTGGTAGCCTATTCCAGGCCTTCAAAGGGTTAAAGCTATAGACTAGGTGAAACATTTTGGTCCTTGGTTTGTAGATTTTTAGTAGGTCATGTTCAGAACTGCAGGGTAATCTAGTGGGTAGGTAATGAAAGATTAAAGATGAGATAGTTGGACAGAAAGATGGTTTGCAGAGAATGGAATAAATAATCTGAAACTGATTATACCAAAGCAGGTTAGGTAATTCTAGCAAATTTAGTTATTTTAGTGAGAGACAATGATGGGACTTGTAAGAATTTTGGGCAGCAAATCTGGCAATCCTTTTATAAGTGGTTTCTAACTTGTCCAGTGTTGAGGCTGGTGAGAATTTGGGAGCTATTAAGTAAAGTGTGTAAGAGGTAGGCATTTGAAAGGGTTAGTTTTGCTGTTTTGGTAAGATATTTTTTGTTTCTATAGAGGAGACCTAGCTTGAGATGTGTTTTTCGGATACACTTATTGACTTGTAAATCAAAGGTTAGTCTATCATCAATAATAACACCTAAGAGTTTTGTACTGGTGTCCACCTGTATTTGAGTATTATTTTGTGACACTATGGAGAAGGAAGGCTTCATGTGGTTAATGTTTTTAGGGAGAAAGAGTAGTAATTTGGTTTTCTTTGGATTAAGGATAAGTTGGTTTTCAGATAGCCAGTTTTATGCAGAGTTAAAAGAGGACTGCTTGTCTGATTTTAGTTGAGTTGGTGATTTGAAAAGTGTAGAATCATCTGCGTATTGTATCAGTGAGGATCCAGAACAGGAAGAGTAGAGAAGGTTGGTAAAGATGTTAAAAAGAAGTGGCTCAAGGATGGAGCCTTGTGGAACACCAGTTTTAACAGGAAGAAGAGGGGAGAAAGCTGAGAGTCATTTGACTGATTGGAGTCTATCAGAGAGATAGCTGTTAAACCAAGATTTGGTGGATGAAGAGAAGTGTAAGTTTGCTAGTTTAAGGAGAATAAGTTTATGAGAGACTGTATCAAAGGCTTTAAAGAGCTCAATGAAGAGACAGAAAATGTTTGTTTCTGTCTTTAGAAAGTGATACAGAGTTTAGGGAATGCAGGAGAGCTGCTGTAGTGCTGTGCATGGGACAAAAGCCATGTTGGGTAGGTGTGAGTAGATTTTCTTGCAGAGGGTAATGTAAGACTTGATTGTGAATACATTTTTCCAGAATTGTGGATAGTAGTGAGAGTATGGCTATTAGTCTAAAATTTGTTATATCTGTGAAGTTTCCAGGGTGTAAAATTGCTTCCAGATGGAAGGGACTGTAGATTCTGTAATAGAGTGGTTTATTAGAATAGAAACTGGGAAAGCAAGAACAGCAGCAGCAGCCAGAAGGAACGCGGAGGCAATGTTGTCTACGGATGTGGATCAAGGTTTTAATTTCGATAGTAGAGTTTTAATATAGTTAATGGTTTGTGTCTTGATTTAGTAATTTGGATATTGAGTCTATAAAGTAGTTGTTAAATATGGAGGCAGTTTATATCCATAACTATATGTGCATACATATCTATATATCTGTATATGTGTAGACATATATAGCTGTGTATATGTATATATTTGAGTGTGTATATGTATATATATATATATATATATATATATATATATATATATATATATATATATATATATATATATATATATATATATATATGTGTGTGTGTGTGTATATATATATCCATATATGTATGTAGATATGTATATGTGTATATATATATATAATTTATTTATATATATATATATATATATATATATATATATTTACATATATGTATATATATATATATATATATATATATATATATATATATATATATATTTACATACACATATATGTTTACCATATGTCCAGAACATGGAGTGGAGTCTTACCTCAGCACCAATAGTTGCAACCTCTTAGTGCAAGGGGATGTCATGTATGTATTGCAGGCATACCTCTCAACCTGGAAACATCAAAAATCTGGACAAGGTCCATGAAAAATAGGTACATATCTGTACGTTGATTAACATATAATTTGCATGCAAACTTACATAACCCCACCCACTCCAATGGAATTGTGGGATGCCAACTTGCAAATGCAAACTGAACAGACAATTAAAATATGGCACCAGAGTCCCTCTGCAGCCATCCCAATGTCCCATTACCTGGCTATTTCATCCCAATTACCATAAACACTAATGTGTGCATATTGCTTTACTTCTACAATGATTTGGATTTTATTTTTTACATTTTATATAGCACAATGCACAAACACTAACAGATACCTGCTAAACAAAGCAATACTGTCTCACAATGAAAATAGACTTGGCATTAAAACTTCTCTGCCCTTGAAACTCACATTCATTGAAACAGCATTGAAACCCACACCACATCCAAAGAAAATGCATCTGGCCAGTGGATAAAGATTACCTTTGGGCTGTTTTCAAATCAGAGGCCCCTTGCACACAAAACAAGAAACATACATGTGTTCTTTGATACACCTTTCTGACTTTATTAAATTATATTCCTTGTATAATACAACACTTGTTAGACTTAAGTTAGAGCGCATTTTAAATTTATTGTTTAAAGATTAAACATTTTTCCAATTGGCAATGAAACAAAATGCATGAACCAATAATGACAAAACTGCCCTGTTCAGAACATTTCCATCATAAAAAAGTCTACTTCCGCACACAATTGCATTTTAAATTTATTGTTTGAACATTTTTCCAGTAGGCAATGAAGCAAAATGCATGCACCAATAATGACAAAACTGCCCTATTCAGAACATTTCCATGATAACAGTCTACTTCTACACACAATATATATATATATATATATATATATATATATATATATATATATATATATATATATATATATATATATATTAGTGTAAACCATAGGCATGTTGCACAGCTTCTTGCACTTATTTTCAATTTGGGGGGTGGCAAAAGGCAAAAGAACTGGGACACATTTTAAAAATTGCTTGTATAATTTTGGAAAGTTGCTTGAATAAAATGTTGTGTTGCCACCATGCATTTCACTGGCAAGTCTTGAACCCACATCCCTGTGCACTACATTCAGAGCAACATACCACTAAACCAAATCAGCAGTTTTCTGAAAGATAAAAGACTGAAACTTAAATAGCTATCATTTAGTGAATTCAGTTCTCACTTCTCACTATAGCTCTCAACCTCTTAGCACAAAAAACAGAACAAAGCCAATAATGGGGGAATACAGCCCCAAAATAGGGACACATTTCAAATACTGATTTTATAAACATAGAAAATTGCTAGAATAAGAGGTTTTGTTTTACCATTTATTTTCTGAAGAATATGAAGTTTGAAATTCAAATGCAAAATCCTGAACATTTAATGAGGAACAGAACAAAAATGTGAGGCATAAATCCACAAGTAGTGGTGGTGGCTAGGGACTTTAGGTTCTTTTTACCTGTACCCAAGGTACAGGGTTGGAGCCTGAGTGCCTCTAGCCACCAGATGTATTTAGTTGGGGGCATTTCACACACACACACACACACACACACACACACACACACACACACACACACACACACACACACTCTTCTGATCATGCAAGATCTACAGTTCTGCATTTAAATGATTCTTAACATGATGCTATGTACAATTTTTGTACATATAGGACACAACAATGCATTTTCTTGCTCACTGCATAATTTATTTATATTTATTAAATATGTATTAATGAAATATTATATAAACTCCTTTCTTTAAAAATGCACAGTGACAATGGTGAGTATATTTAGTCCATTGTTCTATTATTCCGCTTCCCATATAGAAAATCTTGCTGAGTACTTTACCTCCAAACACAAACATACTGACACATATAGACACTCATCCATACACACACACAGACATGCAAAAACACATGCACAGATACACACACATATATGGATAATATGAAAAAAAAATAAACAGTCCCATGAGGACTTCATTCCCTGCAAGTTTTTATTCTAAGATCACCACTGACTGCAAAAAATGGATGGAGGGAAAGAAAGAGAGGGAGATGGTGAGAGAAATTGAACAAAATTTTAGTATCTCGTAGGGCACTTATGTGTGCAACCAATGCTAACATTTTTAGGACACGATGATAGAATGCATGGGGAACATACTATAAAAAGCTGTTGTCATTTTAAGAGTAACGTTTGCTCTGACAGGAGCCATGAGCAATGGATTAGATTGAATTCTGTTTTTTTTTTTTTACTACATACTTCAGTGACCAAAAGCTTAGGAAATCTAACCCTTTGTGGCCAAAGTCCCCTACATTCTTTCCGTAGTATAATCACCTCTGAATTTTTACCACCAAGAGGGAAAAAGGTAAATTCACTGATGTGTCCTTTTGATTAAACAGGACTTGTTTACTTCTCTCTCTCACAAACACACACACACACACACACACACACACACACACACACACACACACACACGTACACACACACACCCTTGTGTAGCAGTTCTTCAGTAAGAACCTTAGAAATACACAGCAGTGAGTAAAACGGAGCCTTAGAATTACAGTTTACCAGTTCATGGTATAACAGAGCCATAAAACAGTTCACAACAAGAGTTTACCGGATTCAGTTAAGCAGCAGAGAGTTCAGTTCATGGCTGTTAGAAGCCTTACAGCCAGTCGGAATTACACAGCAGTGAGTAAAACGGAGCCTCACAACAGTTAGAAGCCTTAGAAAAACACAGCAGTGAGTAGAACAGAGTCTTAAAAGTTTGATAAATAAAACATTTAGAACCTTAGAGTTTACTATTTCATGGTAAAATTGAGCCGTAAAACAGTTCACAAGAGTTTACCAGTTTACAGTAAGATGGAGCCATAAAACAGTTCACAACAAGAGTTTACCTGATTTAGCTTAGTTAAGCAGCAGCGAGTTCAGTTCTCGTCTGTTAGAAGCCTTACAGCCTCTCGGAATTAGTTTACCGATTTAGTTAAGCAGCAGCAAGTTCAGCTCACGGCAGTTAGAAGCCTTACATCAAGCCAAAATGTGTGCCCTTTAGCTCAATGAGCTCAATTCCGACAGGCTGATGGAGCTGATGTCATCGTGCCCGTGATGGCGTCAGCTCCAAAGCGCAAAAAAAAATATTTAAAAAAATTAATTTAAAAAATCGGGAATTAAGGGGCGCCACTTGGGAATTGTGGCACCCCATTATTTGAACCCCAAAACTCCATAAAAAACGGGTAATTTAGTGCAGTTGAGAGGTATGATTGCAGGTATATATGTAGACTGTTGCTACTATAATAGGGATTGTCTTAACAGAAATGTGTGTGGGAGGTTACATCTGCTTTTGACATGTACGCCACTGGTTACTGACAGACAACCTAAGGACATCTCTAGTACAGTACCACTGCTAGCACAGTAATGATCCTGTGGACTGCAGCAGAGATATGACCAATATATTTGGACAGTCTGGCACTCTGTGGTTAGTCCAGAGGTGTACACGATCGCCTTTGTGTGAGACATGTGGACCACGCCTGACAATATGGATGTTAACAGCCATGCACATGGGGATATCACATAAATACTGGACTACATATGTCCACACAGTTTATGCATTCTCGCACTCAAATCTGTCCTGACACATAATACCTGGTGATGCAGAGGTTACATGGCCACATACTACCCAGTAGTTAGTGAAATATATCTGTACAGAATCCCACTGCTTTGTCAGAAATACACAACAGTTATGGTGGCCTGGCAGCAGTATGTCTTGCAAATATCTGGACATAACAGCACATTGGGGAATTACAATAAGCTGCTAGGCATGTAACAAAACACTGTGCACACTACAGTACAGGCAGACTGCCACAACACTGGACTACATTTTGTATGGGGGAATAAACATGTACCTGCAAATATAGTAGGCTCTACATGCACGTCACAGCACAGAGTAACAGACACCTGTGAGAAAGTGCATACCCACAACCAATGTGAACACAGCCACAGCCACATATGGTATGCAAGCTTAATATGACACTATATGGACTGTCTGATAAGCACCATCTCATATGTGCCACTCACACACTAACCCTACATAAACTGGGTCATGACACAGTGTGGTCCGATGCCTGTCTGTGGTATGGGACACGTGTGTGTTTGGCACTACAGACATGTGAGCTGATAGGGTACCATGCACTGGAGCAGCATGTAACATCAGATAGAACAGGACCAAGAACAATGGCATCTATCGCAGTCTGTGCACAGGCCAAGGTACATATGCGCAATACACATACTGTCGACAATCACCATAAGTACACAGACCCCAGTACTGTAAACAAAACTGCAGAATGCCAAGATTATTTCCTAAGAAATAACCCCTACTATACATAACATGTCTAGCAGTCTGATATCTGACTGGCTTGTTTTCAGGTATGATGTCAATAAATAATGGTGTACAAAACATATGCACCTCTTACTGTATGACATATGTACAAAGGTTGACAGACTTGTGGCTGGAGCCACAAACACTGGGCCAATATTGGCATTTTGCTGTGATACCCTCATACATTTATTATCATACCAGGGTTTGTTGTGACATATGTCCTGTGAGGGATATGATGTCAGTAACTTTCATGGCTGTCACCATGGACTGACTGCAATCCTCAGACTATGCTTCTGCAGTTCTAAGATAGGTGATCTGTGAGTAACACAAGAAACATAAAACTCCACACACTGCCCAGTCTGCAGATAACTCTACAGGTGGGAGTTTCCTCAAACACATAACACTGTCATGACAGGTATTAAATCATGTAGACCAGCCATATCCACACACACCCTAGTTAAACCAACATTACTCCAAATGCAGAAGAGCAACACTTACATTCTGTAGTCATGTCTGGCACATCCCCCTCATGTTTGTTGGCCTGCCTCCACAGTGTATGTTGTCAGAGGTAAATCCCAATACTATTTATGATGCTGTTTGCCAAACACCAAAATGAGATCCTGCTCACAGTGAATGAAAAGGTCCAACACCCACATGATGTTCCTAGATATTGGAGGGTGTTTCCATGCAATTGGCTATGGGAATGTTACAACACTTGTTCCACATGCAATCAGCTAGAGGGGAACTACAATTCATGCAGAGGCCATCAGCTGATCATGAGCATCACTTACAAAACACAAGCTGCTGCCTAAGCAAAGCAGGTGTTCTTCTCCACATCCACCAGAGAGGGAGTCAGACAGACAGACAGACAGACATAAAGTAAGTCAGGGAGGGGGAGGGGGAGTAAAACCTAAGCATGTTTGTGTCATGCACAGTAAAGGGTTTCAAACTCCTGACTGACTATGTATTGCTATCACATATCTATGCAGTTATTGCATGTCCCACATAGCTTGTATGGTGGTGAGTTGTCCAAAGGTATATCTGATGGTGAGTGACATCTGCAACAGTGATATAGGAGCGATATATGAGCGATAAGGTAGGTGTAGTACACGTGCATGTCCACATGAACAGGTGTCGACGTCAACACAGCCACACTCTCTCAGGTACTCACACACATTAACACAGTTGGCAGGGTCAGGAATAGACTTCCTAACTAGATAGTTTGCCACAATACAGTAATACACAGGTATCACATGCACCACAGGAGTTATCCGGATGATATATGGGCAAAGGGTATGTGAAGGTGTCTGACATCAGACGGCTTGCTTCAGTAGGCCAATGGGAGTTTTAGTGAGTGTGAATAGGGTCGAAAGCATTATACTCCACAAACACAGACACAGGGTGCCAGTACCGACATGCATGGGTGCATTGCTTCACAGGGGTGTAGTGGTTGACTGTGCCAGAAGGCTGTACAAGGCTAGATGAAGTGTATACCTTGGTATCAGGTCACATGACAATGGTCTGCAGTGTGGCTTAGGGGTGTAGTATCAGGATTGGCCCACACAGGTGGGTATTGTATTCACCATCCAGTCATCTGGGTTACTCTTGTGTGTGGCCAGTGCTGTGCAATGCTTGCCATGTATGTGTTCCATAGTCCATGACATGGACTTTGTCTGGGATGTGCACAAATCCCACATGCATGTTCAGTGACATGTGGAGCTGTACCTGAGGTGTCTGGCCCATACAGATTGTTATCAGATGTGCCAGTCTTGGCCTCATGTGGCGGGAACTGGTAATGGACACCAGGTTGACCCTGCACCTACATTGATAGCATGATACAAGTATTCCTTGGTGTCAGTGGCTTCTGTACATACAGGACATGTGTTTAAGGCATGGTATGTCCTTTGTGGGTCACATTTGATGGCACTACAGTTGTTGCAGGTGTCCAGTGGGGAACATAGTGAAGGCAATTATTTGCCTGAAGTAGTGATGGGACAGGGTGCCATGCCCTCTGTAGTCCACTGCAATCACACCATGGTTAATATCTTTGGGCAATATGCAGGGTACTGCCAACAAAGCTGTTGTTGCTTAGGTGAGTGTGTTTGTGTATGAGACATGGGTTGAGAGTGTTCTCTGGGTAATACAAGGGTTGCCTAATTTTTTTGCCAGGTCTTGATGTCACATGTAGGGGTATGGACTGGCAAACCCAGCCTCTTTGCTGTTTGACATATGTTATCCTTGTAAGATGTATTTCAAAGGGAGTGACAGCAGGCTTGCCAAAGTAGGGCAATGGAGGTTGTATTGAATGTGAGTGGCCTCAAAAGCATTACTCCCTACACAGACAAACAAACACACACACAAACATGTACACTTGCCATGCCTGGGAATAGAACTCCTACCTAGCAAGTTTATCATACTATAGCATTATGCAGTAATAGGACGTTCCACAGAAATTGCTGGACTACTCCTTCCCCAAAGGTGTATTTCAAAGGGAATGACATCAGCAGGCTTGCCAAAGAAGGGCAATGAAGGTTGCATTGACTGTGAATGGCCTCAAAAGCATTGCTCCCTACACAGACAAGCAAACATCCACACTTGCCATGTCTGTGAAATGAACTTCTACTGAACTACTATATCACATTACGGGTCTAGATTATGACGTCGACAGATGGGAAGACCAACAACATAAATCAATCACTGAGAAAGAAGATCGATGGAAAAAAACACCGGCGGAGAGAACACCGAGATGGGGAGAGTTAGGGCCGACTTTGTTTGGGTTAGGGTGGGTTAGGGAGAGAGTTAGGGTCAGGAGGCAGGTTAGGGTTAGTGTAGTGTAGAGAAGAGGTAGGTAGGGTTAGGGTAGTTAGTAGTGTGTTATGTTGTGGGTTGTTTGTTTGTGTTTGTTTTTTAGGTGTGCTTGTTGTGTGTGTGTGGTGTGTTGGGTTTGGGAATTTGTTTTTTTGTTTATTTTGTTGTTGTGATGATGTGTGTGTGTGGTGTGTGTGGTTGTTGAGCTGTCGATGATGTGGTGTCGGTGATGTTGTTGTCGATGTTGTGTGCTGTCGGTGTTATAACCTAGAACCCACATTACAGCACTACACTGTTATAGGACACACCATGAAGGTTACTTTACTATGCCTTCCCTAAAAGTGTATTTCAAAATGAATGACAACATTGGGCTTGCCAAAGAAGGGCAATGGAGGTTGTATTGCCTGTGAATGGCCTCAAATGCATTGCTCCCTACACAGACAAACTAACACACACACAGACATCCACACTTGCCATGTCTGTGAATTAATCTCCTACCAAACTACTATATCACATTACAGCACTACGTTGTTATAGGACACACCACGAAGATTATTGGACTACTCCTTCCCCAAAAGTGTATTTAAAAATGAATGACAACAGCAGCCTTGCCAAAGAAGGGCAATGGAAGTTGTATTAACTGTGAATGGCCTCAAAAGCATTGCTCCCTACACAGACAAACTAACACACACACAAACATCCACACTTGCCATGTCTGGGAATAGAATTCCTACAGAATTAGTTTATCACACTACTGCATTACGCAGTTATAGGACATGCCACAGAGATTACTAGGCTACTCCTTCCCCAAAGGTGTGTTTCAAAGTGACTGAGATCAGCAGGCTTGCCATAGTAGGCCAATGGGGAGGGCAGTGTGTGTGCATGGGCCATAACCCATTCATCTAGTGGCAAACACACCACACTCAGGCACACAAAGGTTTATATTCCACAGGTACATGTATACAACTGCTAGATGACTACTACCTTGTACAGTCATTTTGCACAGTTAGCACTAGCACCACAGAGTCGATAATGCTGAGGGATTCCAGAGGCAAATGTCTACGGTGAGTGACATTTACACATTGTGTGGTTGTAGCCATTTGGCTGTGTGCTAGATGGGACAGGCCTCATGATGAAAGGCTCTTTGTCACTGTCACTGTCTTCCGCACATTTATGTATGTGTACTTTTGGAATATTATAGTGTGTTATCCTTGGATATATGTGTGTATTCCAATCCAATGTGTGTCCAAAGCAAGATTGGTGCATACTGAGGAGTGTATGCACTAACATCTGCAACTGTCAGATATGTATGATCCACTGTTATTTCCAGACATGGGCTTCATTTCTATAAGTGTGGGAGCATGCCTAGTATGACCTTCTGTACTGAATGTGTAAATCCATTCCAGGTAGATTGTACTCCAGTGCAGCATTTTGTGTTCTACACCTACAGCTAGCAAACTGTTTCTACAGGATATCTGTAGATCAGTTGACAATATGGGGTCAAAATGGGCAAGGGATAGTGGGTTACTGTAGGTAATTATGTCTCTGCTGCTTCTGCTACATGATCCTGGTGTTAGCAGAGATATTCAGATATGTGTACTGTTATACACTGTGATGTTTTATGTCATCAAGTACTGTCAGGTAGACATATTTGCTTGCAGTGATGTACTGGGGAACACCGGGTGAATGCAGCTGTGTCCAGTATTGTGGTCAAACACCTACATATTCTTGCAAACTCATGCCATTCTGGAGGGGGAGCTGCAGCCACTTGCTGCTGGATCTGTGTAACTGCTTCAGCACTTTGGTACAGTGGTGGCAAATGATCCCATACTTGTACATCCATCGACATGACAGTATGGCCTTATCTTTCTGTGGCAATACCTCACAGCTGTACAGATTCAAACAGGTTACCCAGAGGCAGGGGTCATAAGTCAGGACATTACCCCTATTGTGATTTACAAGCAGGTTTGTAGCCACCCATTCTTGTGTTTGCAGTCAGGGATAGTATGTGCACACGGCTGTGTTTTGGAGCTTGCACATCCCATGCTGCCCATGCTCCCACCTCCCTCTATTCTATCCTCTTCCATACATTATGAAAACATTCTCTGATACTTTCCCTATAGTTATCACCTCATCACAGCAGTATATCGGTGTTGGTCCACAATTCATGCAATAGGACATGGTGGATTTGTTACTGTGGTTTGTCCACATGGCCTTGCATATGGGTTCCATGGACTGTGTTATGTTGTTATTTGGGAGTCCATGACATAACATACACTGGCAGTACAGGTGAGACACAGGCCTTTGGCAGAGGACTGTAGGCCATTTGGTAGTGATGCAGGCCAGCTGTAGCAGGCCATTGCATTCTGTCAGTCCTACAGTCCCAGACTGCAATACAGTTTATACCCCTGGGGTGAGAGGGTAGGTGTGCTAAGTGTTCATGCCAATATTTTCTGTCAGTATTGATCCAGTGGTGTGTATGCTGGCAGGGTGCTGCTTACAGCTAGGGATTCACTTGCATGGGACACCTGCACTGCATGCTGCATTCTTTCATTATTGCCATACACAGGTGGGGGTCATATTGTACTCATTCCCTACTGCAGGGATGAGACCGGAGAGGTAACTGTCATTGGTGGTTGGGTGAGCTGAGTGCATGTGTGCTATGGACACTACTTGCATCTGACTCTCAGATATGCATGTGTCATTCCACTTATGCTGGCTTGTGCGGGGACATCAGCTGTTTCTCAATACATCATTCCTATGACCTTTGTGGTCTGTGAGTGTTTGGCCAGACAGCATCGGTATACCCTACCTACAAGCCCAGATAATGTGCTGCAAACCTGTATGTATAATTCCAAGGGTGTGTTCATTTAATGGTTACACATTATACATTGTCTTTCTAGGGTACTTTCCCCTGTGTACTGCTTTTATATCTGGCCCGACAGTCATGCCATGTCCATCTTTCAGATGGTGACACATATTACTTCCAAACATTTACAATGGCTTACTGCTAGAATGTGTTATACTGGGAAGCATTGTGTTTGGCACTGCAGTTGTGGGGACTTGGCCCTGTCATCAGCAGTACTGCAAACTGGGAGCCATTATTGAATCCCCAAATTATGTGGATATTCTACAAAAGGGCCTTACAGAAACAGATGCTTGCTGCCTGAGCCATGGGCTCAAGCTCAATGTCAAGAAATGTATAGTTATCCCCTTTGGGAAAAAAACATGTACCCGTGAATTGCCACATAGGTGGCAGTACACTAAACACTGAAAGTGTGATAATAGACTTAGGGACACACGTGGACAGTGGTCACAACTTCAATAACCACATTACTACAACAGTCAGGAAATCCACCTATGTGGCACACCTCATCACTAAGGGCTTTTCATCCAGAAAAAAGAAGGTCATTGTCCCACAGTACTCATCCCTCATTAGGCTCATTATAGAATACAATGCCCCATTTGGTATGTACCTCACAAGACATCTGCAACAACTGGAAAGGCTGCAGAAATACCTCACTAAAAGAATCACAGGCCTAAAGCAGATGCCCTATGCTGACCGTCAAAAAAAATCCACCTATACTCTGTTGCATATCGTCTACTCAGAGGTGTTCTCTGCTTAACATTCAAGGCCATGTCAAACCCAGAGCTCTTGGACATGCTACACTTAAAGAAATCCCAATTCCTCAGAGACACATTCTCCAGCAATCTAAACCTTGTCATCACAATGAACAAAACATGCTGGATGAATAGGTTCCTGACCCAGGGACTCCCCAGACTCTGGAACAGACTGCCCATACATGTCAAACAGAGTGCCTCTTTGGCCCTCTTCAAAAGGAACCTTGATGATTGGATGGGAGATAGGAAATTCACCCCAGGGATCACATCAGTCGCCCCGCTAGACAGGGGTCCAGAGAAGTAAATACTGTGGGAAGAAATATCCAGGGAATTGTTATGGCTAGGCTTCAATAGGGCCTAGGGCCAATAGCCTAGTACCAGCCTATGAATCTATGAACCTATGGTAAGGGAGTATTTTGCATCCTTGAAAGTCTCCCATTTCTGCAAGAGTTTCCTCCTTTTGTTGTACAGTATGTTTATATAAGAGGGCCACCACACTGGCATCCTTTTCTTGGATGGGGAGCGTCTTGGCTCAATATTGGATGGCAAGATTCATGCACAAGTGGATGTACTCATACAGTGCCTTCATGTATGATTCAGCAGTTGTCCTTTCAGCTCCCTTCTGCATGGGGTGTCATGATGTTAGTCACGTTTGACATGTGTAGCATGACACTAGCTTTGGAGATGTGTGTTACAGAGTTGTCCTTACTGGGGTGTGGGGGAAGGATGTTGATGTTAAGGGTGATTAGCTCATGGGCATAGCTGACCACCAATGGGGTGACCATAGGTGTATAGCATTGATGTCCCATGTTGGTTATGACCAGGTCTAGGATATTTGAGCCCCTGATGGGACTATGGGTTACATGATCCAGGGCATTGGGAATTATGACTTCCAAGAACTGTTGGGCACATGTGTTGGTACACAAGTAGTTTTCCCAGTTAATGGCAGGGTAGTGTAACTCACCCAGTATTAGGGTGTTTGCTTGTATCATAATATTTCACAGTATGTTTCAAAAGCTGTAGTGGGTATCATGGAGCATGGTGGGGGATCTGTAGCAAGCTATACAATTTGAAATGCAGTCTAACCTACTGTTAGTTGCACCGGATGTATTTCAGGCACATTCTGTTGGACAAGTAGCCTGGTGGTGTGAATATCCTTGGTGAATATGGGCACTCCTCCACCTTTATTGTTTCTGTCCTGGTTTGGTGGCCAACAGGTGTGTTGAGAGCTGTACCTGGTATTGCAGGGGTACTCTCTGGAGGCTTGGGTCAGGTTTCTGTTACTGTACAGTTATCAATGTTCTCCATTTGTAGGTTGTAGTGACTATGAATGGCCTCAAAAGCATTTCTCCCTACACGAACAAATACACACACACACACACACACACACACACACACACACACACACACACACACACACACACACACACACACAAACATCCACACTTGTCATGCTGAGCATAGAACTCCTACCTAACTACTTTATCACACTACAGCATCACTCAGTTATAGGACACGCCACACAGATCACTGGGCTACTACTTCCCCAAAGGTGTATTTTAAAGTGAATGACATCAGCAGGCTTGACAAAGAAGGGAATTGGATGATGTTCTGTGTTTCATTGTTGCAGTCATTACACTTGCTGGCAGGCTACCCGCAGTTGGCCTGAATTCCAAAGTCCAGTCCGCAGCGTCTGTGCCTGCCACCTCTTCCTCACCAGCAGTTCATGGTATAATATATGCAGCCAGCGCCATTTTCTCAGTCTTTCTTTTGCGCGTGGTGCCGAAAGCAAAAGCAGTTCACAAGTGCCGATCCTGAGATTTTTGAAACAAATTTCAGATCCAAAGTCTTCAATAAAGCTACATTGGGGAAACTTTTTCTTGAACCTTTGACCGATTAGAAAAGAATGTTAACAAAATTGAATTTTTGAGGGGAAGCAAAATACCTCATTTCATTTTTTTTCATTTTCCTTTGCCTAGGCCCTGACCACGACATTGTTATAGCTGTCGGTTTTGTGCTAGATGCCTAACCAATGCTATTATTAGTTAAGCGATTTTTGCCTTTTTCATTACTTTGCAAAGGTTTAATTATATAATGCCTTGGAGCAGCCCGACCGGCCGAGTTTATAAAAAGCTAAGGAAAAGGAAAAGGACAGGCATCTGAGGTCCAAACCCGCCCACTACCTCAGAGCCACAGGCCTATACCGACTTCCACGTGGAGACAGCTAGGCCTCTGGATACTCAAGGTACTGGACACTTGGAAACTATTCCCTCAGATGGGTCCGGAGCCGCTGAGCAGGCATCGGCTTCTGAGGGTGTTTTCAGACCTACACAGTTATATGTTAAGCCAACCTCAGCCAGATGCTTAAAATGGCAAGACCTAACTACTTTGATTAGGGTTCCCCATCCCTCCTGATAAGAGGCCTAGGCAAGACACAGAATATGACTCCTCTGATCAGGTTTCCATTTTCACTGATTCCTCTTCAGAACAGGAATACTCTCTGCCTCCCTAAGAATTCTTGATGCTGAAGAATCTTTCCGTCAGCTTCTCCTCCTGAGGATTATTCTTTGGGGAAACCGATGATGTATTCTCAGAGTCTGCCTATCTCCTGACTCTTTGCCTCCTGCACCTGTTAAGCCAGACAGATACTACAGGGTTCCAGACTCTCACACATTTCTTTATAAAAACCCTGCTGCTGACCCAGAAACATATGCTTAAATATCGGATTTTGCTGAATAAGTGGTGGAAGCATACTTTTACTGTGGTTTTTGATCCACTGGAGGCCTCTTGTGGGGCCGCAGGGAGGTGAGAAGAAAAAGAAATGAAAAATAAAAATTAAATCTATACACAAAAGGATTTTTTACAGGTACAACCTCCCAGATTTAACAGGAACTGTGCGTCTAAGAATACCCTTCCAAAGGCAAGGGTATGCCAGACCTGCCGCACACAAAACAAGTTTCATCTCTCATGGACATGAGGGCTATTCAACCAATACCACAGCAAGAGCAGGGACAAGGAGTTTAAGATTTTTTTTTTAGTACCTGAAGGAAAAGCTTGGAGACCCAGTTCTGACCTGTCTATTCTAAACACTTTTTGGATGTTCCAAAATTCAAAATGTTGACTCTTTCTGCCCATGCTGGGCAAGAACCTCAAAGAGGCATACCTGCATGTCTGAAAGCATCGAAAAGAAATCAAAACTAGTACCATATCAAGAGATAATATTTGCAAGACTGCATATGACAGACACTAACAACAGATGCATCAGATTATGCCTGAGGGGCCCACATGGCAGGAAAATGTATTCAGGGCACATGGCCAAATGCATCTTCATATTGACAGCCTTCGGAATTACCATCCAGGACAACTGCTGATAAAAAAAACATAATACTACAGTCATGTGGTACATAATCAAGTAAGGGACTCATTCTACCCTACCCCTGGGCAAGCCATGATGTTGTGGAACACAGCATTGATTTTTATCATGTGCCTGCAAGCACATTCCTGCCAGGAAAAACAACCTCATGGACCATCAGGAAAGGAAACTAGATCCACAAGTCTTCATAGCATGATAAATGAAAATGGGGGATGATAGATATAGTTCCTTCCTCTCAACCACCACAACCAAACTACAGAGATTCTCTCAAGGACTTACCACACAAGCATGGAAAGGGAATGATGCTCATTCAGCTGGAAAAACCTTACAGTTTATTGCTTCCTCCTCCTCTGCCTCCCTCCCAAGGTACTCCTAAAGGTCAGACAATGATACTGACACCCCAGACTGGCCACACCAGCACTCCCAGCCAGCACGCTGCCTGCCAAATTCCTTACCTACTGTGACCCAACAAAACAATCAGATCCTGCACAACCAACACAGAACACTAAATCTGGCTGCATGGATATGATATAATAACCAGGACACACACCTCTCTAAGAAAGACTGAGAAAATGGATAGGCCACTGCACTACAAAAGCACTACCACTTACCTCTTTACTCTAAATCCAGAGCAGGCTTTGTTTAGGCCCAGCCAACCAACCTCAGCTGGATTCAACCCAAGTGTAATGACTGCAACAGTGAATGCACGATGAACATAGTACATTTATGTACCTACCATAAATGTAACTGTTATATTCATATCATGGCTTATGGGGCTGACGAGCTACCCACAATAAATTCAAATTCCAAAGTCCTGGTCCCGGTGCTGTCTTTCCCCTTTCCCTGATGTCAGTAGGGTAGGTATATAAAGATTGACACCACACCATTTTCTTTTTTTTTTCTTGCCAGATGTCAGGTGCCCCCAAAAGGGTAAGCTAAGTACAGATAAGTCCCCCAGCATGAAAAAGGGGATGGAGGCTTTGTAGTGACTGTGAATGGCCTCAAAAGCATTGATTCCTACATAGACAAACAAACACACACACAAACATCCACACTTGCCATGCCTGGCATAGAACTCCTATCTAACTACTTTATCACACTACAGCATCACGCAATTATAGGACGAGCATGGAGACTACTGAACTACTACTTCCCCAAAGATGTATTTCAAAGTGAATGACATCAGCAGGCTTCCCAAAGAAGGGCACTGGTGAGTGACTGTGAATGGCCTCAAAAGCATTGCTCACTACACAGGCAAACAAACATCCACACTTGCTATGTCTGGGAATAGAACGCATATCTAATTAGTTTATCAGACTACAGCATCATGCAGTTGTAGGATGCACCACAGCATTTACTTGGCTGCATTTTCCCCAAAGGTGTATCTCAAAGTGAATGACATCAGTAGGCTTGACAAAGAAGAGCACTGAAGGTTGTAGTGACTATGAATGGTCTCAAAAGCATTGTTCCCTACACAGACAAGCAAACACACACACAAACAACCACACTTGCCATGTCTGAACTCTTACCTAACTAGTTTATCACACTACAGTATTATGCAGTTATAGAACACACCATGGATATTATTGAGTTACTATTTCCCCAAAGGTGCATTTTAAAAAGTGAATGACATCAGCAGGCTTCCCAAAAAAGGGCGCTGGAGGTTGTAGTGACTGTGAATGGCCTCAAAAGCCTTACTTCCTACACAGACAAACATCCACACTTGCCATGTCTGGGAATAGAACTCCTACCTAACTAGTTTATCACACTATAGCATTACACAGTTATAGGACACACCACTGAGACTACTAGGCTACTATTTCCCCAAAGGTGTATTTCAAAGTGAATGACATCAGCAGTCATGCCAAAGTAGGGCATTTGAAATTGTAGTGAGTGTGACTGGCCTAAAAAGCATTGATCACTACACAGACAAACACACACACACACACACACACACACACACACACACACACACAATTTCCACATCTGGGATTAAAGCTCCTGCCTAACGAGTACATCACACTACAGCATTACAAAGTTATAAGATGCACCACAAAGACTATTGGGCTATTATGTCCCTAGATGTGTATTTCAAGGTGAAGACATCAGCAGGCTTGCCACAGTAGGGCAATGGGGAGTGCAGTGTGTATGCATGGGCCATAACCCATTCATCTAGAGGCAGACACACCACACTCAGGCACACATGTTTATTTTCCACAGGTACATGTATACAACTGCTAGATGACTACTGACTTGTGCAGTCATGTTGCACAGTTAGCACTAGCACCATAGACACTATAATGCTGAGGGATTCCAGAGGCAGATGTCACAGTGATTGACATTTGCACATCATGTGGTTTTAGCCAATTGTATGTGTGCTGGGTGGGACAGGCCTCATGATGGAAAGCTCTTTGTCACTGTCACTTTCTTCCACACTTCAATGGATGTGAACTTTTGGCCTATTATAGTGTGTTGTCCTTGGATATATGTGTGTATTCCTATCCAATGTGTGTGCAAAGGATGACTGGTGCATACTGAGGAGTGTATGCACAAACATCTGTGACTGTCAGATATGTATGGTCCAGTGTTGTTGCCAGACATGGGCTTCATTTCCTTAAGTGTGTGAGCATGCCCAGAATGACCTTCTGTATTGAATGTGTGAATCCATTCCAGGTAGATTGTACTCCAGTGCAGACTTTTGTGTTCTACACCTACAGCTGGCAAACTATTTCTGCAGGACATCTGTAGATCAGTTGACAATATGGGGTCAAAATGGGCAAAGGATAATGGGTTACTGTAGTGAATTGTGTCTGTGCTGCTTCTGCTACATGGTAATGGTGTTAGCATAGATATTCAGACATATGTACTGTTATACACTGTGATGTTTTATGTCATCAAGTATTGTCAGGTAGACATATTTGCTTGCAGTGATGTCCTGGGGTACACAGGGTGAATGCAGCTGTGTCCAGTATTGTGGTCAGCAGCCTACATATTCTTACACACTCATGTCATTCTGGAGGGGAAGCTGCAGACACTTGCTGCTGGGTCTGTTTAAATGGTTCAGCACCTTGGTACAGTGGTGGCAGAGGATCCCATGCTTGTACATCCATCAACATGACAGTATGGCCATATCTTGCTGTGGCGATACCTCAAAGCTGTACAGATTCACACAGGTTACACAGAGGCAGGGGTCATAATTCTGAACACTACCCCTACACATTGTGGTTTACAAGCAGGTTTACAGCCACACATTCTTGTGTTTGCAGCCAGGGATAGTATGTGCACACAGCTGAGTTTCAGAATTCACACACTCCATGCCGCCCATGCTCCCACCTCCCTCTATTATTCTATTCTCTTCCATACATTATGCAAACATTCTCTGATATTTTCCTATTAGTTATCACCTCATCACAGCAGTAATTTGGTGTTGGTTCACAGTTCATGCAGTAGGACATGGTGGACATGTTACTTTGATTTGTCCACATGGCCTTGCATTTGGGTTCTGTGGACTGTGTTATGTTGTTATTTGGGAGGCAATGACATAACATACATTGGCAGTATGGGTGAGACACAGACCATTGGCAAAGGACTGTAGGCCATTTGGTAGTGATGCAGGCCAGCTGTAGAAGGCTGTTGCATTATGTCAGTCCTACAGTCCCAGACTGTGATACACTATATTCCCCTAAGGTGACAGGGTAGGTGTGCAAGGTGTTCATGACAATACTGTCTGTCAGTATTGGTCCAGTGGTGTGGATGCTGGCAGGGTGCTGCTTACAGCTAGGGACACACCTGCATGGGACACCTACTCTGCATGCTGCATTCTTTTGCTATTGCCATACACAGGTGGGGATCATATTGGACTCATTCCCAGCAGCAGGGATAAGACCGGAGAGGTACCTCTGGGTGGTGGTGAGGTGAGCTGGGTGCATGTGTGCTATGGACACTACTTGTATCCAACTCACAGATATGCATGGGGCATTCCACTTATGCTGGCTTGTGCAGGGACATCAGCTGTTTCAGAATACATCATTCCTATGACCTTTGTGGTCTGCCAGTGTTTGGCCAGATGACATTAGTATTCCCTACTACATGCCCAGATAATGCACTGCAAACCTGTATGTACAATTCCAATGGTGTGCCCATTTGACAATTACATATTATACACTGTCTGTCTGGTGTACTTCCCCTGTGTACTGCTTGTATATCTGGGCTGACAGTCATGCCATGTCCATCTTTCAGATGGCGACCCATATTACTTCCAAATATTTACTATGGCTTACTGCTGGAATGTGTTATACTGGGAAGCATTTTGTTTGGCACTGCAGTTGTGAGAACTTGGCCCTGTCATCAGCAGCGCTGGACTATGGCCACCATGACAAGCTTCACCATGCATACATATTGACCAATCTCATACAATATACAACACACACTAACCTAACACACGCATTCCTGCATATTGTACACATTCTACAATCTATCCTGCTACCTTGGCCAGCTCAGGTAATCTGTGCTCCACTATTATACCTACACATACATGTGACTACATTTCTACATAGGATTGGGGGGGCATACATGAATGTTACTACATGTCTACATAGGATTGAGGGGGCACACCTGACTGTTATTGCATTTCTACATAGGATTGGGGGGCACACCTGACTGTTGCTACATGTCTACATAGGATTGGAGGGGCACACCTGGCTGTTACTAAATTTCTTCATATGATGGGGGTGCACACCTGCTGTTAGTACATGTCTACATAGGATTGGGGGGCACACCTGACTGTTACTACATTTCTACATAGGTTTGGGGGGAGCACACCTGACTGTTACTACAATTCTACATAGGATTGTGGGGGGGCACACCTGACTGTTACTACATTTCTACATAGGATTGTGGGGGGGCACACCTGACTGTTACTACATTTCTACATAGGATTGTGGGGGGGCACACCTGACTGTTACAATGGGCCCACATAGGTATGGGGGGCACACCTGACTGTTACTACATTTCTACATCGGATTGGGGGGACACACTGGACTGTTACTACATTTCTACATAGAATTGGGGGGTATACCTGACACTTGTACACATTTACTATGACTGTACTGGTATGTCAGGTATTTCATTTCATTCTGTATTCTAACCTACCAGGCTGACTAGAAGCATATCAGTGTACTACAGGTCTTAAGTTTGATTGACCTACATTTCAGTTTCTGACTTCTTACCCTTCAGAATTAACACTCCACTGCCTATCCTGTTGTAGTCTGTCTGTGTAGGCCTGAGGGGGGTTACCCATAGCCATCAATCAGAGGCCTTAGCACAGCCTTTTTTTGTATTTTCTACACCTGTCCTGCTGGCAGAGACTGTTGTTGGGTATGTGATCCTCCTTGACTGGCATGTGTGTGTCATATGGACACACATGTAGCCCAGGACATTTCCTGCAGTAGGTTTTGTCACCTTGTCTATTACTGGCTATTATGGTAACACCAGTATTTGTTACAGATTTCATTCTGCACTATAGGTGTCTACTATCTGCTGGCATTCCATTCAGCCACTTGATTCCCTTGCATGCTCACATCCATACCATAGAGACACGTAACAACACATACTACTCCATTCAGCATTTGGTAGGAAGAGTGACTTACCTTGCGGCTGTGCCAGCAGTGAGGATGGTGTTGGAGGGCTGACTATGTCAGATGCACATAGTGCACTCACTATACATGGTTAAGCACAGGTAGTGTTATGTTTGGCATCCCTTTTACTGTATGTGTGAGTCAGAGAGAGGTGTCATTCCCTGGGTCCCTACTGTGTCAATGTATGTGGTATGCATTGCCGCTTTGCCAAGGCCAGTGCATACTGGGCACACCTCCTTCTGCTTACTGAGGCAGGCTCAGGTTGTTCCTCCTCCGAGTCATTCTGTGCCTGTGCAGGCCTTGGCAATGGTGGTGGGCTGTGTGGTCCTGCCCCATGCTGTTCCTGCTGCAGCTGTTTCTACAGGATCATATTGTGTAGCATAGCAAATATGATGACAATTTGGGTACATGTAGCTGGCGAGCACTGCAAGGCTCCACCGGATGTGTTCAGGCACCGAAACCGTGACTTGAGCATCCCAAACACATGCTCTATTATGATTCTGGTCTGTGCATGTGCCTCATTATAGAGTTCTTGTTCGGGTGTGTGTGCATTCCTGATGGGTGTCATCAGCCATGGCTCCAGTGCATAACAGGCATCCCCAACTAGGTGACTGTAAGGGATGTCCCCACTGGCAAATCTCTGGTACAGCTGCGTTTGATGCCAGATGTGGGAGTCATGATAGCTTCCAGGGCAGCCAGCACACACATTCATTATAATGCCCTGGGCATCACTCATGACCTGGCAGTTGATTGAGAGAAAGCCCTTGTGTTTGATGTAGACCCTACCCTGCTCACCAGATGGTGCTTTGATGCATATGTGCATGCAGTCTATAGCACCCACTACATCAGGGTATTCTGATATTTGGTGGAAGAGATGCATATTGCTGGCCAATGCCTGACAGGTGTTGGGGAAATAAATGTGCTCACCGGCATGTGCTGACATGGCATCCAGGAACTGGTGGAGTACCCTGAATGCTGATGCCTGTGAGATCCCCATGATATCCCCAGTTAGCCTTTGGAAGGTACCTGTGGCTAGTATTCTAAGGCCTACACATACCTTGGCATCCACTAGGATGGGTTCCCCTCTGTTAGTTCTGTGTGTCAGGCATGGCCGGCAAAGCTCAACAATTTGCTGTAGGAGGTCCCTGTCCACCCTATAGCACTCCACTATCTCCAGCTTATGTAGCCCCTTGTAGGTTACCCTGGGTCTGTACACTCTTTTCTGTCACCTCACTGTGGATTGGTCAACAGCATTCTCATCCTCACCACCCTCAGCCTCTTCCACATGTTGATGTATGATAGCTGCTGCAGCCCCTATCATTTTTTTGCTTTTGTTTGTTAAAATTTCCCTGCTTGTGTACACCAGTGGTGTAGAGTATGTGGGAAAAACAGAGGAAAAGGTGTTTGCATAGTTTATAGTGGTGTGCTGGTCTGGGCTGTTGCCTGTGTAATTGACTGATTCTGATACATTTCACCTGCCAGCTATGCTAGTTCTCATTGATTACCTTCCTACTGCTGTTTTGCTTTTTAAGCCCAGGGGCACGCCACACAAATACAGTGCTCAAATGTGCACAAAGCTATTTCCTGGTTTACTTTTTTTTCTTTAAAACACGGTGCGCGGCATGCACATCCGCTTAGGCAATGTAAAGAGTGCTAGGCAGCTGCAGATACACCCCCCCTAGCTTAGCTCTGCTAAGCTAAGGGTAAACCTGAGCCACAGGGCTCCAGTAAGCTTACAGTATGCCTGACACCCCCCATGATGTCAGCTAACTCTTAGGCTTGAACCATGCTATTCCTGCACTTACACGGTTGGGTGCTGGCTAGCATTGAGGGGAAATCTGGGATTCAGTATCATTCCCCTCATTTGCATAGGATTGCCCACACTGAGCCTTCCCTCTTAGCAATCACTATTCACTAGCCATGTTGTCTTCTGCCTGCCATTGAGTATAATGGCAAAATAGTGATTTTGGTTAGAATGCTTATTTCAGTTTTTTTTTTTTATATTTTCGGCCCGATCCAATTTGCGTGCCGCTGCCCTACGTTTAAACAGCCGAAATTGGCTAAAAAAAAATAAAAGTTTTTTTTTTTTTTTTGCCAACTGCTTTCCATGCCAATGGCCATATATTTGGCCACTGGCATGCTTTACACATACTATACACCCTTTATTTGGAGCTGTCATGGTTCCGTTTTGTAGTTTGTAGAAATGTACTCGGTTACTAACCAAATACTTTTCTGCACACTACAATAGTCCTGCACAGCCATCTGACAGCTTCCTGGATTGCAAATTCAACTGATTTACATGTTTTTCACCTGAAAATGGGGTAATTTGCATACGAGAACTGTGTCCGTGCAGGAATAGTGTAGGAGCGCTCATGGATGTCCCTGTAGCTTATTCCTGGATCGCATGGCGGCCATATTGCCCCCAGGAGCTCCTGCACTATTCCTGCACACTGTGCAGGGCTTGCTGAATCCAGGGGATAATTATTTCTTCCCAATATAGATTTAATTCTTCACAATCCATAAAAATGTGCTTCCAATCAACTTTTACAACTTTACTACATCTCCAGCAAACTGAAGAATTAATTTTACTAAACTTAGAAATTATATAGGGAATAACAAACACTCTATGTATATGATTCCACATAAAAACTTTCCAGTATGAATGTGAAGAATTTTGAATAACTGATTTAAGTAACAACCATCTATTGAGTCACTCAGTCCACTACTATCTAAAAAGTTCCAGAATTTTGCATCAAAATTATTATTATTTATAATTAACCTATATAACTTAGACACGCTTCCTTTGTAGGTCAGTTTACTGTCACTAATAGCATTCTATATATTCATTTAATGGGGGGATAGTGTTCTTCACTCATATTATCTATAAGTCCATTTAATTCTTACTGATAGATAATATTAACTGGTTAATAGATTTATCCAACTTATAATCATTTATTAAATATTCTGATGACTTAGCTTTTCTTTTTTCAAAGCAATCAGACCATAGTGCTAATACATTCCTTTTTAATACATTCATTTTAACATTGTTCTGAGTTTCATTAAATCTAGAGGTGTGTGCAATGGGAAAGCACAAACATTTCCATTTTGTTATTAATGGAGTTTTAGAAACATATTTCTTAACAGTTTTAAGAACTGCAAACAAATAAATCCAAACCAGCCCAGAAGTTGAAAATGTCGAAACATGGGTGCCCAGTAGGAAGGTAGCTGGAATAAAGAAGCTGAACCACTACAAAGTAAAATCTTCTTTTTTAATACAAAATGGTGAGCGCTTTTGCAATGGTAACCATTTCTTCATCAGGCAGTCTGATGAAGTAATGGTTACCATTACGAAATCGCTCATCATTTTGTATTAAAAAAGATTTTACTATGTCGTGGTTCAGCTTCTTTATTCCAGTTACCTTCCTACTGGGCACCTGTGTTTCAACAATGTTTTAAGAACTGATTTCATATATATAGAGTTTAAAGACTGAAATTAAGTTTCCTTCTAAAGTAAATTTTATTAACCAGTTGAAAGGATTGTTGCATATTTTTAATTTATCATATTTGCAAAACTTATAAGAATTTAGTACAATCTGCTCCTGAATGGTTTTCTATTCACTCATGTAAATTGAGTCTATCCAGAGTATAATAGAGTTAACATTTGCAGCAATACAATAAGATTTTAAATCTGGAAAGCTAATACCACAGTACTCAATCTTATATGATTTTTCTAAGCAATTCTCAGCTTTTTAAGATACCATAAGAGTTACATTGACATTTTCTTCCATTTTCTTTAAAGTTTTTTTGTCAGGTATTACAGCTATTGAATGCCATGTAATATAAGCTTGGATAATATAATAAATTTTAATCAGCACTAGCCTATCCTCAAAAGTAAAAAAAAAAAAACATTAATTCCATTTTAATAAGAAGTAACATGTTTTCAATTATTTTTTCAATAATAATCTTACTCACATCTAGATAGATTTTTATAGATACATATTTTCGTTCTTTTCCTTCCCAATATATTCATATTTATCTTTAAACTTATGATCTAGTAATTGATTTAACATTACAGTTTCAGTTTTACTATTATTAAATTTCAGCAACAATATTTCATGAAACTTTTCAATTTCATCTATTTCATTGATTGAACAATTTAAATCTCATATAGTTAATAAAATATTGTCTGCAAAAAAAGTTGTATTTTAGATTGACAATCCTTGCTCATTGACAATACATCAAATTTTTCATTGTTTCCTATACTATTAGCTAAGGGTTTGATAACTAATGCAAATAGTAGATGAGACAAGGGACATCCTTGCTTTGTGCCTTTGTTTAAATGAATCCTTGAGAAATGTAAGATCCAGTTTTAACATATGATTTTGAGTCTTTATACAGGTTTTTTAACATTCCAATAAACTGCTCTGGAAATGAAAATGCTTATAAAGTTTTAAACAAGTACTTCCACTAAACAAGTACTTCCACTCTACAGAATCAAAAGCTCTGTTGATATCTAGGGCCAAATTCTTGTCTATTCCTTTTGCTAAATCTAAGATAGTTGTTATCCTTTTTATATTATCATACTTTAATCTATTGAATATAAATCCTGTTTGAGATTTACAAATTACTTTACCTACTATATCTTTTAATCTTATCATAGGGATGGAAGTAAATATTTTATAGTCAACATTTGCTAATGAAATTGGTCAGTATGAAGAAGCTAACTTACTGTCCTTTTCTTGTTAAGTATAGGTGAGATCATAGAAAATTTCCATGAGGGAGAATTTTTTGTCACTCTGAATTATCCTGAAAACATCACTCGGTAATTCTAAAATATGTAAAGGTAGCAGACTTTATAGTTCTATGCTTAAACCATCTAATCCTGTACTGTTACCATTGTTCCCCTTTGTAAAGATTTTTTAACTTCAATTAGTGTAATAGGCTTAATCAGTAAAGATATTTGTCAGTCATTAAGTTTATTAGTAACATTTTTCTTTAAATACTTGCCAATTTTGTAATCATAAGGATTACTATTTATATCTTTGTTAAGATCATCATGGAATTTTTTTAAAAAATTAAGCATTTCCTCTACGTTTGAAGCAAAATTATTAGTGTGAGGATTTCAGAGATTATTGATTTGTGCCTTTTTGCTTAACATCTTACTTCTATTGATTAATCTATGTAGAATGTTTTGAAGGCATCACTTAACTGTGCATTTCTAAAGCTGTCTCCATTTTATGCATTAAAACTTTAATATTCTGTCATTCATTTTTTGATGATTTCAGTAATATCTAATTTCTTTGTTTGTTGTTCAAACCTTGCTTTGTATATTTCATCTTGTATTTCTCACAACTTTTTATCCCAGTCTGCATTTTATTACTAGCCCATCTTCACATTCTATCTTTGATATGCATTTTTAAGGAGTTCCATAGCATGCTTTACTAACCTGACCATTATCATTCAAAATTAAAAAATTCTCAATTTGTTCCTTAAGATAACTCTTAAATTCTCTTAATTTCATCATATATACTGGGATTTTATAAACAATCTGAAATTGTCTTACATCCATTAATGCCTTATGACCACATAAAGAACATGGAATAGTTTTAAAATAATTCACTTTATTAAATAAATCTATAGAGGCATAAATTGTATCAATTCTAAACTGTGTCCCATGTGCATAAGAATAATGAGTCAAGAACAATGACATATCCTCTGCTTTTACTATTCAATCAAATAAATTATTATTATTAATCCATCTGTTTATTGCTTTGGCTGATACCACTATTTTAGCTTTCTTTTCTTCACTTGTATTTTCTCTACTAGATATGCAGTTAAAATCTTCTGCTAAAATTAAACTATCCTTCTAATGACTTTGTAATAAGTTTAAGTGATCTTTAGCCACTCTTGGACCTATTCCAGGGATCCAGTAAAAATTAGCTGATATATAGAGTTTGACATTATATTTAATTACTACAAATATATACATTCCTTTGGGATCATTAATGGATTCCATAACCTTAGGCATTATAATAGATTTTCTTCAAAGTATAGCAGTTTCTCACCTTTTTTTCTGTAAAAAGAAGAATATGATAACATTTAGTAAACTAAGTTATTTAAATATTGTATATCATTATCCATAAAGTGAGTCTCTTGAAATAATATAATGTCACCTCTATTTAATTTTAGATACCTCATTAATGGTTTCCTTTTGTTGGCGTTATGTAATCCAACACATTAATAAATACTCCCCCGGATAGTCCTGCATGCAGGCGGTCATTTAGGAGCAGGACATTAGAGTGCCATGCATATTAATGAGGTATGCTGCCTGAGCACCTAATCTTACACGGAGCATGTAAGAGTGCAGAGGGCATGTCTGAGAGCAGAGCTCTCAGAATATACATGCCCCACAATGACAAACAGCTGTAAGGGCTAAGAAATGAGTGAGACCACTCATAGGTGTCTGCATATCCCCACCAACAGTCCTCCTCATGCAAGTATACAGAAATAAAATGAACAAACCCTTTTTTTAAATCAGATTAAAACTAACTGTAGGTGCGCGGGTGTGCCCATTGCTTAGCTATGGTTAATGCAGCTTAAATGGCTGAAGAGGATAACAAGGAAGATATATACAAATAAAGCAGCATAGCAATTGTGTAGGGGGCAGAGCATTCGCCTTACAAGCAGGCATTCCCGGTTCAAGTCCCATTGTAGCACATTCCATTTTCCATGGCAAAGCACATTATGACTAATATGTATGTTGCATAACCCACTAAACAACATATAGTAATGAACTGGAGTACTGCAGTAAATGCACATGTAAGGTGTCAGTATCATATCGAATAAAACACTAGTAAGCAGGTTTAAGCACCAATAAGCAGTAGTAAGCATATTTAAGTACTAATAAGTGGGTATAAGCCTGTTTGCATGGGGGTAAGCAATGTGCACACAGGTTAAGCAATTTTGAAGCTAACTCTCTGTAAGCATATGTAACAGGAGGTTAGCATTGCTTACCCTCACGCAAACCAGCTTACTAATGCACAAAAGTGCCCTAATCACTCCGTATCCAATGGCTCTTGTTCTGCCCATCAAGAAAATAAACAACCTTGCAGGCCTTGAACCCAGGACCCGATACACTATAATCACAGTAGTTAACCACCAAGATATCACAGAAGTACAGAAGAATGAGGTATCAGCAAACAAGTCTTCACCATAGTAAAATCAAACTGAACCTGTGAAAGGAATCAGTATACATACATATGTGCCTCAACCCACTGTAAAGTAAAGTCTTTTGGCTTTTCCTGGTTAGGGGTCGCCACAGCGGAACTCCGGTCCTCTAATGATTGGCAGTGGATTTTTACAGTGCCGAGCTGCCAGCCCAACACCCAACCTTCAAAGAAGGCACACCCACCTACCTGCATGTCTTTATATATCACTCAACCATGGGGAGGACATGCAGACTCCACAAAGAAGGCACTCCAGCCAAGAATTGAACGGGAGAACCTCTTGCTGCGAGGCGACAATTTTAACTGCTGCACCACTGCTGCCTCTTGTGCCTCAACCCACTACATAACATAAATATGTGAGCTGAAGTACAGAAGCAAGCCCAGAAGTCAGGTGTAATTGTAATAGAGTGTTGAAGTCCCCAATAAAACACAAGGACCCCATACAGTGTACATACACATGAATCATGGATACCAGGCATACATATAAGGTGTAATGAATAATAAATCAATGCCAAAAAGGAAATATAATGCAAAATCTAATGTAAGCAACACTAAGCATTACACAGGCCAGCTTAGGAGGTGCAAGCAATGTGCAGGCTAGCTAACTCAGTGTGCCCAGAGGTATACCCCTTTAAACAATGCCAACCCTAGGTAAGCAGGTTTGCCCATAGCTTAACCTTTTCAAAACCAGCCAATCATGGAAAAGTGCAGGAAATCGGCGCTACTTAAACCCAAGAGGTGGGAATACATCTCATAACTGGTTGTAGCTTCCACTTGCAGGCATCATGTCAGGAAGGGGAAAAGGTGTGCATTTTCAGGTGCAGCGCTGGTGTATCCAGGAGTCCAAAGTCATGGCAGGCATCCTTGTCAAAGACCATGATCAGAGACTGCTGCAGGGCCAGTACCAGCGCTCCCAATATAATGTGGAGGATTGTGACCATCTCACCCATGACCTCACCAGTGCCACTGGCATACCCCAAACTGGTGAGCAGGTCAGGCATCACTATGCCGACCTGAAGCAG
Organism: Protopterus annectens; assembly: GCF_019279795.1. Taxonomy (NCBI): domain Eukaryota; kingdom Metazoa; phylum Chordata; order Ceratodontiformes; family Protopteridae; genus Protopterus; species Protopterus annectens. Next base: position 1,447,032,087 of record NC_056743.1, on the reverse strand, counting down.
CATAAGGGGGACCTCTTGGACCAGAGGATCCAAGAGGCTAGAGTGGAAGGGGATGTCCCAGCTGTGTGTAAGTATCACCCCACTATGTGTGTAATAATTGCCAGCTCATGTATATCATGGATAGGTATGGCTAAGTATTCTTCTTATGTCCCCCACAGCTGCAATAGAGCAGGCCACAAATCTGGCGAGGTTGCGATGCGAGGCAGGTCAGTAATGCTCATGTATTTACTGTCATAGGAAATAAAACTAAAAGTATTAGTAAATTAATTGCCTGTATAAAACATGTATTGTTCAAGACAAGTACTGCATACACCAGAGAATATGACAGGAAGAGTCTCATATAGTTTTTATGTAAATAAAGTGTAATAGTCTGACAATAAAATTCTAACTGCTGGAATGCATGTGTATACTCTGGTATCATATGGTAATGTAGATTTGCAATCATGTAATAGTACTGTTGTATTAAGCACTGTTACCCACACTGTGCACCATAAATAGAATGTGTAGGAATGCCTGTATTTGACTGGTGTAATCCCCAGAGGCTATTTAGTACAACTGAGAGACACATAGAGAAAAAACAAGAAAAAGGCAGACAACAGAACCCAAATAGCACTTGCAACTGAGATGTGAGCAGTTTTAGTTTTAGCTCACACAGCCATGGTTCGAATCCTGGCAAAGGAAGTAGTAGTCTTCATACAGAATCATACCCCACAACTGTACTGATATGTCCAGAATGTCCAGTAAAGTGGCCCATATCTGGTGCCTGTCAGCCTGTCACCCTGTGAAATCAGTGGGATGATCCCAGATGTATAGGCAGCAAACAGGAAATACAACTGATTGACACACATCTGTGAGAACAAAGCTGGCACACTAGCAACTCCCCAAAACCATATGAGAGTAAGAAGCCATGTATATCCCATTTACACCCCCATGTTGTCAAGCTGTGGCCAGAGTGTGTACAGTAACAGAGTGAGATGTATGTGCATATTAGTAATGTGTAATCTGGTACTGTGTGTGGCAACATTCAGGGAGTGCTAGCAAACAGTTCTTCCACAGGTCTGTCGGATATCAACACTGTGCCCAGAAATACAAGAATGTTCCCTGTACTGGTATTATTTACATTGGTATTGTATGGCATTATGACTGATGCAGTTGCTCTGAACAATGAGGTAGTAGTCATCACTGTTGCCCGCACTGTCCTACAACATATAACTGTCAAGGATATCTGTATAAGAGTGTTGTAATGCAAGGTCAGAATGCCAAAGCACATGAGAATTATAAGACAGAAAGCAGATAGGAGATATACAGCAATATCTATACAGCACACACAACTCTGATGGACAGTCTTTAAGTTGTAGCAGCCACAGCCATGGTCTGAATCCTGGGAGTGGAAGTAGGCTGCATACAGAATCATATCCCACAACTGTACAGATAAGACCAGGATGTCCAGTATATGGGCCCATATCTGCTGCCTGTCCCCCTGGGAAGTCTGTGGGATGATCCCAGATGTTTAGTCAGCCAACAGGGAATACATGTGATTGTCAAACATGTATGAGAACAAACCTGTCACTGTAGCATCTCCTGAAACTGTAAGGAGAGTAATAAGCCAAGTATGTCCTATCTACACCCCATGTTGTCAGGCTGTGACCAGAGTGTGTATAGTAAGAGTGAGATGTATGTGCATAATACTAATGTGTAATCTGGAACTTTGTTTGGCAGCATTCAGGTAGTGCTAAAAATCATTGCTCCCACAGGTACGGCAGATACGAACACTGTGCCAAGAAAGAAAACCCTTCATACTGTGTAACAACGACCGCCACCAGGGTGCTGGTGGAAATTGGGCTACTGTTGGCCGGAGGAGGAAAGGAGATGGAATTAATGGCAGAAGGCAGGAAGAGAGGAGAAAGGATAGGACTGTGGTAGTGAGGGTCGGAACTTTGAATGTTGGCAGTATGACTGGTATAGGGAGAGAGCTAGCCGATATGATGGACAGAAGGAAGGTTGGTATATTGTGTGTGCAAGAGACCAGATGGAAGGGGAGTAAGGCTAGGTGTATCGGAGGTGGGTTCAAATTGTTTTATCATGGTGTGGATGGGTGGAGAAATGGCATAGGAGTTATCCTGAAGGAACAGTATGCTAAGAGTGTTTTGGAGGTGAAAAGAGTGTCAGATAGAGTGATGTTTATTAAGCTGGAAATTGATGGTGTAATGATGAATGTTGTTAGTGCATATGCTCTAGAAGTTGGGTGTGTGGTGGACGAGAAAGAAAAATTTTGGAATGAGTTGGATGAATTCATGATGACTGTACCCAAGGGGGAGAGAATGGTGATTGGAGAAGATTTCAATGGGCATGTTGGTGAAGGGAACAGAGGGATGAGGAAGTGATGGGTAGGTATGGTGTTAAACAAAGGAATGCAGAAGGACAGATGGTAGTGGATTTTGCAAAAAGGATGGACATGGCTGTGGTGAATATGTATTTTAAAAAGAGGGAGGAGCATAGGGTGACATACAAGAGTGGAGGAAGATGCACACAGGTGGATTATATCTTGCTCCCATAGGGAATATACAATGTGATAGCAGTCAACATCCCTAGGATACATATACGCAGACACATACATGCAGATACAGATATACATATATAAATAAATAAATAAATAAATATATATATATATATATATATATATATATATATATATATATATATATATATACATATATATATATATATATATAGGCTCATAGGTAGGTACTAGGCTATTGGTCCTAGGGCCTATACAAGCCCAGCCAAAAAGGTACCCTGGCTTTTGCCACCTAAGAAAATTATTTTCCTGTGCCACTGTCGAGCAGAACCACAGAGGTGTGAATTTCCTATTTCCCATCCGATCATCAAGATTTTTCTTGAAGAGTGCTAATGAGGAGCTTTGTTTGATATAGATAGTTAGTTTATTCCAGAGTATGGGAAGTCTCTGGGACAGGAATCTCTCCCTCCGGCATATTCTGTTTATTGTGGTGACAAGTTTTAGGTCCCTAGAGCATGTAGCTCAGAGGGATTGGGATTTTTTTAAGTGGAGCATGTCCAACAGCTCTGGGTTTGACATAGCTTTGTATGTTAGTCAGAGATCACCTCTGAGTAGGCGATATGCGACGGAGTAAAGCTGGAGTTTTTTGAGACGGTCTACTTAGGGCATCTGTTTGAGGCCGGTAGTCCTCTTTGTGAGGTACTTCTGCGGCCTTTCCAGTTGTTGTAGATGTCTTGTGAGGTACATACCAAAAGGGGCGTTGTACTCTATAATGGGTCTAATGAGTGATGAGCAGAGGGGAACAATGACTTCTTTTTTTCTGGATGAGAAATCTTTTGTGATGAGGTGTGCCACATAGAAGAATTTCCTGACTACTGTAGCAATGTGATTAACAAAGGAGAGACTACTGTCCACCTGTGTCCCATGGTCTCTTATCACACTTTCGGTGTTAAGTATACTACCGCCTAAGTTGTAGTTCATGGGTACAGAGTTTTTACCAAAGGGGATGACAATGCACTTTTTGGCATTGAGCTTGAGGCCATGGCTTTGACACCAGGCATCTGTCTCAGTGAGGCTCTTTTGTAGGATGTCCACATCGTTAGGAGTTTCGATTATGGCTCCTAGTTTGCAGTCATCTGTGAACTTCATTAACCAAAGATCTTCTGTGTTAGCCTGTACTTCAGAGAAATAGATACCAAACAGGAGAGGACCCAGGACTGAATCTTGTGGTATTCTATTTGTCACTGATCTGAAGTCGGATTTGGAGACTTCTACTTTTACAGTGTAGGTTCTTTCAGTGAGCCAGTTGGCAACCCATCTTGTGACATAGGGATTTATACCTAGTTTAGTGAGTTTATCTATAATTCCAGAGTGGGGGATGGTGTTGAAAGCCTTGGCAAGATCTAGCTATGCTGTGTGAACCACCTTACTCTTGTCTACAGCTTTGGTGACTGCTTCAAAGAAGTCTATCAGGTTTAGGAGATATGATCTGCCTTTTACAAACCTGAACTTGGTGGGATCCAGAGTTTGGAGATTACCAATGTCTTTGTTTATAAGTTCCATGATGATACGTTCCATGGCCTTGCAGACCAGGCTCATCAGGCTAATGGGGTGGTAGATCCCGGGGTCTGTGGTGTATATATATATATATATATATATATATATATATATATATATATATATATATATATAGATGTATATGTAACTACACATACACATGCAGAGATATGTATAGTAAGATACATATGCAGAAGGTGCACACAATATGGAACAGCCACTATTCCTACAGTTACCACCTTACCAACTGGAGACTGTATGAGCCACCAATACAAATGGCAATCATTGCCTGCAATATATATACACAGAGAGATCAAAGGATATAACACCACACACAGGTTTGCATAAATGGGAAAGCTGTATTTGTGTACTATTACAGTTGTATATGCCATGTCATATAGCTGTTTAGACACAGACATCCATATAAACTGAGTAATGCAACTGTGAAACAGTTATACTAATACAATAGTCTGGAAATGTTAACAAATGTTGCTGTCCAGGCCAAGGCCATCAAGTAGTACAATAGTAAAGACAGACTGGGCCACAGGATATCAAACAATCAACAGTAAGTAATGCAGATGTATAGTTCAGCAGCCTCTATCTACACTCTATTTACAATCCTTAGAGGGTAAAGACCTCAGTTGACACAATGGGATGTAACTGTCACATAACAAGGCATAACTGACACTATCACAAGGACACTGACAAACAGAACAGTCTGTATGGTTGGTGGCAGTAGGCCTGCATTTGCCCAAGGTGGATTGTATGGTAATGTACATCCATATACCTTAAGGCAGCTCACCCCTGATGGTCTTCAGGATTTTGGGCTTTCAGGATTCTATACCTCTCCTATATACATATATGTATATATAGATATATGTATATATAGATATACATATATGTATATATAGATATAGGTATATATAGCTATATATGTATGCACATTCGATGCGTACAGATATGCCTAGTTATGTTGGTATATATGTAGATATCAATAACTATGTGTGCATACATATCTATTCTGATATACCTACTACTGTCAATATATATGTAGATATCCATACGTATATGTGCATATGTATCTCTATCTGTATATGTGTAGACATATATTGCTCTGTATATGTATACATCTGGGTGTTTATATGTATATCTATGTACATATACATATCCATCTATGCATGTCGATATGTAGATGTATATGTCTATAGAGATATCTGGATAATTATATGTAAATATATCTTCACCATATGTCTTGAACATGGAGTGTAGCCCTACCTCAGCTCCTATAGTTCCAACTTCATAGTGCAAGGGGATGTCAGGTATGTATAGCAGGTATATTTGTAGACTATTGCTACTGTAATAGGGAGTGTCTTCACAGACATGGTGTGTGTGGGAGGTCACATCTGCATTTAAGGTGCGCCATTGGTTACTGACTGACATCCAAAGGACATCATAGTACAGTACCACTGCTAGCACATAATGCTCCTTTGGACTACAGCAGAGATAATAGCCAATATATGAGGACAGACTGACACACTCTGGACAGTCCAGAGGTATACACATAACCCCTTAGTGCAAGACATGTGGACCAATCCTGACAATGTGGATGTTAAAAGCCATGTTGATGGGTATAACACATAACTACTGGTATACATGTGGCCCCATAAGTTATGCATTCACACATCCCTGTCTGTCCTGCCACATAATAACCACTGGTACAGAGGTGCCATGGCCACATACTACCCACTAGATATTTTCATACATCTGTACAGCATCACACTGCTCTGTCTGACATATATGACTGTTATGGTGGTCCAACACCAGTACATCTGGCAAGTATCTGGATATTACATCTCACTGGCTAAGTACACTAAGCTGGTAGGCATATAACAAAGCACTGTGCAGGCTACAGGCAGACTGGCTCAACACTGGCCTACATTTCCTATGGGGGAATGCACATATATAGCAGGCTCTACAGGCATGCCACAGCACAGAGTAACATACACCTGTGTGAAAGTGCATAACCACAACCAATTTGAACACAGCCACAGCCTCATATGGTATGCTAGAGTAGTATTAAGATAAATGGACTATCTGTTCAACACCAACCTCATATGTGCCACTCACACACTAACCCTACATATACTGGGCCACTACACAGTGTGGGCCAATGCCTGTCTATGGTATCGGACATGTGCGTGTATGGCCCTACAAACATGTAAGCCAATAGGGTAAAATACAGTGGAGCAGCATGTAACATCAGATAGAACAGGACCAAGAACAATGACATCTACCACAGTCTGTACACAGGCCAAGGTACATATTAACAATACACACACTGCCGACAATCACCATAAATACACAGACCTCAGTACTGTACACACAACCACAGAATGTCCAGGTTATGTCATCAGATATAACCCCTACTATACATTACATGTGTAGCAATCTGATATCACACTGGCTTGTTATCAGATATGATGTCACTAATTATGTTGTACAGCACATATGCACCCCTTACTGCATGACATATGTACAAAGGTTAACAGGGTTGTGGCTGGAGGCACATACACTGGGCCAATATTGAGATGTTGCTGTGATAACCTCATATATTTACTGTTGTAACAGGGTTTGTTGCAACATATGTCCTATGAGGGATATGAAGTCAGTAACTCTCACGACTGTCACCATCTACAGACTGCAATCCTCACACTACCTTCTACAGTTCACAGATAGGTTCTCTGTGAGAAACACCTGAAACAAAAGGCACCACACACTGGCCAGTCTGCAGATGACCCTACAGATGGATGTTTCCTCATAAACATAGCACTGACATGACAGGTATTAAAACATGTAGGACAGCCATATCCACACACACCTTGTTAAACCAACATTACCTCAAATGCAGTATAGCAGCACTTACAGTCTGTAGTCAGGTCAGGCACATCTCCCTCCTGTGTATTGGCCTGTTTCCACAGTGTATGTTGTTAGAGGTAAATCCCCAATTCATCTGAGATGCAGTTTGCCAAAAAACAGACCAAGTTCCTGGTTACAGTGAATTAAAGGTCTAACACCAACATGATGTTCCTAGATATTGGAGTGTGTTTCCATGCAATTGGCTATGGGAATGTTACCACAGCTGTTCCACATGCAATCAGCTAGTAGAGGGCTGCAATTCGTGCAGGGGCCATCAACTGATCCTGAGCATCACTTAAAATACACATGCTGCTGCCTAAGCAAAGCAGATGTAAGTCTCCACATCCACCAGAGAGGGAGTGAGAGAGGCAGACAGAGGCAAAGAAACACCAGGGAGGGGTGGGAGAATAAAACCTAAGCATGTTTGTGTCACACACCTACCAGTACAGGGTATCAAACCCCTGATGACTATGTAGTGCTATCACATGTCCATGCAGTTATTGGATACACCTCATAGGTTACATGTTGAAGAGCCCTCAGAACATATATGTGATGATGAGTGACATTTGCAACAGGGATATGGTAGCTATGTGGTAGGTGTAATACACGTGCCTGTCCACATGAACAGGTGTCATCAGTCAACACAGCCACACTCTCACAGGGATGCACACACATTAATACACTTGGCAGGGCCAGGAATACAACTCATCACTAGTGGGATTGCCACAACGCAGTACTGTGCAGGTATCACATTCATCACAGGGGTCATACGAAGGTTATATGTGCAAAGGGTATGTAGAGGTGTCTGACATCAGACAGCATGCTTCAGTATGCCAGTGGGGGTTGTAGTGAGTGTGAATGTGGTCATACACATCATACAACACACACAGAGACATGGGTGCCAGTACTAACATGCATGGGTGCACTGCTTCACAGTTGTGTAGTGGACAATGGTGTCAGATGCCTATACAAGGCTAGGTGATGGGTATACCTTGGCATCAGGCCACATGACAATGGTCTGCATTGTGGCTCAGGGGTGTAGTGTCTGGAGTTGCCCACACAGGTTGGTATTGTATTCACCATCCAGTCACCTGGGTGACTATTGCATGTGGCCAATACTGCGCATTGCTTGCCATGTTTGTGTTCCTTAGTCCATGATATGGACAGTGTCTGGGATGTGCACACCTTCCAGATGCATGTACAGTGACATGTGGAACTGTACCTGGGGTGTCTGGTCCATGTTGTGTATGGAGATTATCATCAGATGTGCCAGTCCTGGCCTCATGTGGTGGGAACTGTTAATGGACAGCAGGTTGAGCCTGCACCTACAGTGATAGCATGCTACCAGTATTCACTAGTGTCAGTGGCATCTGTACATACAGGGCTTGTGTTTCAGGCATGGTATGTTCTTTGTGGGTCACTTTTTATGGCACCACAGGTGTTGCAGGTGTCCAGTGAAAAACATGGGGGAGGTGCTCTGTAGGCATGCACATACCTATTGGACTGATGGACAGGGTAACATGCCCTCTGTAGCCCATTGCAATCACACCATGGTTACTATCAGCGGGCAATATGCAGGGTACTACCAACATAGTGGCTGTTGCCTAGACAAGTGTGTGTGTGTGTGTGTGTGTGTGTGTGTGTGTGTGTGTGTGTGTGTGTGTGTGTGTGTGTGTATGAGACATGGATTGAGAGTGTTCCCCGAGTAATACAAGGGTTGCTAACATTGTTCAGCTAGCATTGATGTCACATTTAGGGGTATGGATCTGCACACCAGCCTCTTGGCTATTTCACATCTGTTATCCCTGTACGGTGGACATATACTTGGGCCACCATATAAGAAGTTTGCAAAACCTGCTCCACATTGAGTCCAGTTGTTACACACTCACAACCACCTCCACACAGGATATGATAGACAAACACAGACACACACACACACACACACACACACACACACACACACACACACACACACACACACACACACACACACACACACACACGCACACACACACACACACACACCTGTCTTATCTGGGATTAGAACTCCTACCTAACTAGTATATTACAATACAGCACTATGCAGTTATAGAATGCACCACAGAGATTACTGGATTATTCCTTCCCCAAAGATGTGAAGGATTGCCAAAGTAGGGTATATGAATTGTACTGAGCATGACTAGCCTAAAATGCATTGCTCTCTACACAGACATAGAAACACACACAAAAATCCACAACTGCCATGTGTGTGAACCCCTACCAGAGTTCTATATCACACTACAGCATAATGCTGTTATAGGATGCACCACGTGGATTGCTGGAATGTCCCTTCCCCAAAGGTGCCCCCAAAGGTGTATTTCACAATGAATGACATCAGCAGGATTGCCAAAGTAGAGCATTTGAATTGTACTGAGTGTGACTAGCCTAAAATACATTGCTCCCTACACAGACGTAAAAACACACACAAAACATCCACAACTGCCATGTGTGGGAATAGAACCCTTACCAGAGTTCTATACCACACTACTGCATGACTGTTATAGGATGCACCACGGGGCTTGCTGGAATGCCTCTTCCCCAAAGGTGTATTTCGCAGTGAATGATATCAGCAGGATTGCCAAAATAGGGCATTTGACTTGAACTGAGTGTGACTAGCCTAAAATGCATTGTTCCCTACACAGGTAGAGACACACACACACACACACAAACACACAGTTTTCATGTCTGGGATTAGAACTCCTACCTAACTATTTTATCACACAACGTGCCATGGAGATTACTGGGCTACATTTTTCTCAAAGGTGTATTTCAAGGTGGATGACAGCAGCCTTGCCAAAGTAGAGCATTTGAATTGTAGGGAGTGTGACTAGCCTAAAAAGCATTGCTCTCTACAAAGACAGGGACAGACACACACATACAGTTGCCAAGTCTGGGATTAGAACTGCTACTTATTTTATCACACTACAGCAGTACGCAGTTATGGGACATGCTATGGAGATTACTGGACTGCAACTTTCCCAGAGGTGTATTTCAAGGTGGATGACATCAGCAGCCTTGCCAAAGTAAGGCATTTGAAATGTAGTGCATGTGACTAGCATAAAAAAACATTACTCTCCTCATAGACAGGGACAGACACACACACACACACACACACACACACACACACACACACACACACACACGTGCCAAGTCTGCGATTAGAACTCCTACCTATTTTTTCACACTACAGCAGTATGCAATTATGGGATGCACTACCGAGATTACCGGGCTACAACCTTTCCAGAGGTGTATTTCAAGGTGGATGACATCAGCAGCCTTGCCAAAGTAGGGCATTTGAATTGTAGGAAGTGTGACTAGCAGAAAAAGCATTGCTCTCTACACAGACTGGGACAGACACACACAGACTCACCAATTCTGGGATTAGAACTCCTGCCTAACTATTTTATCACACTACAGCAGTACACAGTTATGGGACTGCTATGGAGATTACTGGTCTACAGCTTTCCCAGAGGTGTATTTCTAAGTGGATGACATCAGAAGCCTTAACAAAGTAGGGCATTTGAATTCTAGGGAGTGTGACTAGCCTAAAAAGCATTGCTTTCTACACAGACAAAGACAGACACACACAGACTTACCAATTATGGGATTAGAACTCCTACCTAACTATTTTATCCCACTACAGCAGTACACAGTTAATGGACTGCTACGGAGATTACTGGGCTACAGCTTTCTCAGAGGTGTATTTCTAGGTGGATGACGCTAGCAGCCTTACCAAAGTAGGGCATTTGAATTGCAGTGAGTGTGACTACCCCAAAAAGCATTGCTCCCTAAACAGACAGAGACAGACACACACACACACACACACACACACACAATTGCCATGTCTGGGATAGGAACGCCTACCTAACTAGTTTATCATCCTACAGCAGTATGCAGTTATAGGTCACGCCATGGAGATTACTGGGCTACAACTTTCCCAAAGGTGTATTTCACAGTGGATGACCTCAACAGGCTTGTCATAGTAAGGCTATGGGGAGGGCAGTGTGTGTGCATGGACCATAACCCATTCATCTAGAGGTTGACACACCACATGCAAGCACACACATGGTCATATTCCACAGGTACATGTATACAGCTGCTAGATGAGTTCTTCCTTGTACAGTCATGTTGCACAGCTAGCACTTGCACCACACAGTTTGTAATGCTGACAGATACTGGTGGTAAGTATCTACAGTGAGTGACATCTAAACCTCATGTGGTTGTAGCCCTTTGATGTGTGCTGCGTGGGACAGGCTGGATGGCTCCTTGTCACAGTCACCCTCTACCACACATCTATGTACGTCTACTTTTGCCTTATTATAGTGCATTGTCCTTAGATATATATCTGTATTCCTTTCCACTGTGTGTGCAACCATAAGTGGTGCATACTGTCTGCACTAACATCTGCGACTGCCAGATATGTCTGGTCCACTGGTGTTTGCAAACATGGCCTTCATTTGTTTACGTGTGTGAGCATGCCCAATATGACCTTTCAGTATGTTGACTGACATGCCTTCATGTCTCTGTGTGTGAGCATGCCCAGTTTGCCCATCTGTATTGAATGTGTGGATCGAGTCCAGGTAGTTTGTACTGCAATGCAGAACTTTGTGTTGTATACCTGCAGGTAGCATACTGTTTCTGCAGGGTATCTGTCGATCATTTGACAATATGAGGACAAACTGTGCAGGGGACAGTGTGTACTGTAGGTGATTGTGTCTGTGCTGCTTCAGCTGCATGGTACTGTTGTTAGCAGAGATATTCAGACATGTACTGTTATACACAGTGATGTTTTCTGTCCTTATGTACTGTCAGGTGGACATTCTTCCTCACAGTGATGTCTCAGGGGACAAGGGTGACTGCAGCTGTGTCTGGTATTGTGGGAAGACACCTACGTATTCATGATAAGTTATGCCATTCTGGCGGGGTAGCTGCAGGCACTTGGTGCTGGGTTTGTGTATCCAGTTCAGCACCTTGGTACAGTGCTGGCAGAGGATCCCATTCTTGTACGCCCATCAACATGACAGTATGGGCTTATCTTGCTGTGGCAATGCCTTACAGCTGTACAGATTCGCACAGGGTAGCCAGGGGCAGGACCCATGGGTCAGGACATTTACCCTATTGTGATGTACGGGCAGGTGTGTAGCCACCCATGTATGTGTTTGCAGCCAGGGATAGTGTGTGCACAAAGCTTGGTGTCAGACCCTGCACATTCCATGCTGCCCATTGCTCCCACCCCCCTCTGTTATTCTAACCTCTTCCATACATTATGCATACATTCTCTGATAGTTTCCCTAAGGGTATCACCCCATCACAGGTGCATGTTAGTGTTGTCCACAGTTCATGCAGTAGGACATGGTGGACATGTTACTGTGGTTTGTTCACATGGCCTTGCATATGGCTTATGTGGAATGTGTTATGTTATTTGGGTGTCCATGACATAACATGCATTGGCAGTACATGTGAGACACAGGCCTTTGGCAGATGCCTCTGGGGTATTAGGTGTTGCTGCATGCCATATATGGCAGGTCATTGCATTCTGTCAATCCTACAGTCCCAGACCACCATACAGTATATTCCCCTAGGGTGACAGGGTAGGTGTGATAGGCTTTCATGCCAATACCTCCTAACAGTCTTGATCAGGTGGTGTGGATGCTAGCATGGCACTACCTACAGCTAGGGACACACCTGCATGGGACACCTGCACTGCATGCTATAGTCTTCCACTATTGCCATATACAGGTGGGGTCTTACTTTACCCATTCCCCACAGCAGGGATATGACCAGAGAGGTGCCTGTGGGTGGTGTTTGCATGAGCTGGGTGAATGTGTGCTATGGACACTTCTTGCATCTGACACACAGATATGCATTGGGCATTCCAGTTATTCTTGCACGTGCAGGTATATCAGCTGTTTCCCAATACATCAGTCCTACCTCCTTTATGGTCTGCGAGTGTTTGGGCAGACAACACCAGTATCCCCTACTACAGGAACAGATAATATGATGCATACCTGTATGTACTTTTCCAAGGATGTGTCCATTTCATAGTGACACAATATATACTGTATGTCTGGGGTACTTTCCCATGTGTACTGCTTGTATATTTAGCCTAACAGTCATGCCATGTCAGTCTTTCAGATGGTGGCACATATTACCATTGTACATTTGCAATGGCTTACTGCTAACTTGTGTTATACTGATGGGTATTGTGTATGGCACTGCAGTTGTGAGGACTTGTCCCTGTCATCAGCGGTAGTGGCAATGGCCACCAGGCTTACCTCAACATACATACATATTGACTTATCTCACACGATATGAGACACAACAACCTAACACACATATACTTGCATATTGTACAGATGCTACAACCTATCCATCTACCTTGGCAACCTCTGTGCATCTGTGCTCCACTAGTATTATACCTACACATACATGCTACTACATTTCTACATAGGGTTGTGGGGGGGCACACCTGACTGTTATGACATGTGTACATCAGATTGGGGGGAACACCAGACCATTACTACATAATTAAGTAGGGTTGGGGGAGCACACCTGACTGTTTCTGCATTCTTACACAGGATTGTGGATGCACACCTGACTATTTCTACATTTCTATGCAGGATTGAGGGGGCAAACCTGACTGTTTCTGCATTCCTACACAGGATTGAGGGGGCACACCTGACATTTTCTACATTTCTATGCAGGATTAGGGGGCACACCTGACTATTTCTACATTTCTACACAGGATTGGGGGGCACACCTGACTGTTACTACATTTCTATACAGGATTGGGGGGGCACACCTGACTATTTCTACATTTTTCCACAGGATTGGAGGGCACACTTGACTGTTTTTGCATTCTCAAACAGGATTGGGGAGCACACCTGACTGTTACTACATTTCTACCTAGGATGGGGGCCACACCTATTTCTACATTTCTACAAAGGATTGGGGTAGGCACACCTGACTGTTATTACATTACTATGTAGAATGGGGGGGCACACCTGACACTTGTACACATTTGCTATGACTGTACTGGTATGTCAGGTACTCCATTTCATTCTGTATTCTAACCTATCATGCTGACTACAGGCATATCAGTGTACTACAGATCTTAGCTTTGATTGACCTACATATTAGTTTTTGACTTCCTACCCTTCAGCACTAACATTCTGTCTGACCTGCTGCAGTCTGTCTGTGTAGGCCTGGGGGGGGGTTACCCATAGGCATCATTCAATAGCACAGCCTTTGTTTGTGTTTGTCTACACCTGTCCTGCTGGCTGTGACTGTTATTGGGTATGTGAACCCCCCATTGACTGGCATGTTTGAGTCACTTACCTTGTGGGTGTTCCAGTATTGGGGGTGGTGCTGCAGGGCTGCCTATGTCGGATGCACATAGTACACTCCCTACACATGGTTGAGCACAGGTAGTGTCATGTTTGGCATCCCTTTTACTGCATGTGAGAGTCAGAGAGAGGTGCTATTCCCAGGGTCCCTCCTGTGTCAGTGTATTTACTATGTGTTGCCTCTTTGCCAAGGCCAGGGCATACTGGGCATGCCTCCTTCTGCCTATTGGGGCAGGCTCAGGTTGTTCCTCCTCCAAGTCTCTCTGTGCCTGCGCAGGCCTTTGCAATGGTGGTGGGCTGTGTGGCCCTGCCCCATGCTGTTCCTGCTGCAGCTGTTTCTGCAGGATCATATTGTGTAACATGGCACTTACTATGACAATTTGGGTACATGTAGCTGGTGAGTACTGCAAGGCTCCACCGGATGTGTCCAGGCACCAGAACCATGACTTGAGCATCCCAAACACATGGTCTACTATAAGTCTGGTCTGTGCATGTGCATTTCTGATGGGTGTCATCAGCCATGGCTCCAGTGTGTATCCGGCATCCCCCACTAGGTGACCGTGAGGGATGTCCCCATTGGCAAATCTCTGGTACAGCTGCATCAGATACTAGATGTGGGAATCATGATAGCTTCCAGGGCAGTCAGCACACACATTCATTATTATGCCCTGGGCATCACACATGACCTGGCAGTTGATGGAGGGGAAGCCCTTGTGGTTGATGTAGACCCTACCCCACTCACCAGGTGGTGCTTTGATGCTTATGTGCATGCAGTCTATAGCACCCACTACCTCCAGGTATTCTGCTATTTGGTGGAACAGTTGCATATTGCTGGCCAACACCTCATGGGTGTTGGGAAATATACGTGCTCACCAACATGTGCTGACATGGCATCCAGGAACTGGTGGAGTACCCTGGATGCTGATGCCTGTGAAATCCTCATAATATCCCCAGTTGGCCTTTGGAAGGTACCTGTAGCTAGTATTGTTAGGCCTACACATACCTTGGTATCCACTGGGATGGGTTCCCCTCTGTTAGTTCTGTGTGTCAGGCATGGCCAGCACAGCTCAACAATTTGCTGTAGGAGGTCCCTGTCCACCCTATAGTGCTCCATTATCTCCAGCTTATGTAGCCCCTGGTAGGTTACCCTGGGTCTCAACATGCTTCTCCGTCTCCTCACTGTGGGTTGGTCGACAGCATTCACATCCTCACCACCCTCAGCCTCTTCCACGAGTTGTTGTATGATAGCTATTGCAACCTCTATCATTTTGTTGTTTTGTTTGTTAAAAGTTCCCTGCTTGTATACACCGGTGGTGTAGACTGTGGGAAAAACCAGAGGGAAAGGTGTTTGCATAGTTTATAGTAGTGTTCTGGGCTGGGCTGGTCTGCTGACAGTGTAATTGGCTGATTCTGATACATTTCACCTGCCAGCTATGCTAGTTCTCCTAGATTACCTTCCTACTGCTGTTTTCCTTTCCTATTGACTTCCTATTTAAGCCCAGGGGTGTGCCGCACAAACACAGTGCTCAAATGTGCACAGAGATGCTATTTCCTGGTTTAACTCTTTTTTTCTTTCCTTTAGAACCCAGTGCACTGTGTGCACACCCACTTAGGCAATGTAAAGAATGGGAGGTAGACTCAGACACACCCCCTTGCTTAGCTGTGCTTAGCTAGGAGCAAACCTGAGCCACAGGGCCCCAATCTGCTTACAATATGCCTGACACACCTCCCTATGATGTCAGCTAACTCCTAGGCTTGCACCAAACTATTCCTGCTCTTACACTGTTGGGACCTGACTAACATGCTGGGGGAAACTGAGATTCACTATCATTCCCCTCATTTTCATAGGATTGCCTGCTAATGCATAGTTACATGTCTCACACTGAGCCTCCCCCCTTAGCAACCACTACTCACTGGCCATGTTGTTTTCTGCTTGCCATTGACTTTAATGGCAGAATAGTGATTTTAGTTAGAATGCTTATTTTAGGTTTATTTTCTTGTTTCTCCCCGATCCTGTTTGTGCGCCACTGCCCTATGCTTAAACAGCCGAGATCGGCTAAAAAAAAAATAAAAGTTGATTTTTTTATTTTTTTAAGCTGTTTTCAATGCCAATGGCCTTATACTTGGCTATTGGCATGCTTCTTGACTGATATGCACCCTTTATTTGGTGCTGTCATGGCTCCATTTTGGAATTTGCAGAAATGTACTTGGTTACTAAACGAGTACATTTCTCCAGATTACACTATCCCTGCACGACCAGTTTCCAGCTTCCTGGATCACAAATGTACCTTATTTTTATGGATTTCTCCTGCAAATGGGGTAATTTGCATACAGGGGTTTAATCCGTGCTTGACTAGTGCAGGAACACTCGTGCACGCCCCTGCAGGCTATTCCCAAATTGCACGGAAGACATATTGCCCGCTGGAGCTCCTGCATTAATCTTACACACTGTGCAAGGCTTGCAGAATCCAGGGGAATATATTGAAACTATCCACGCTGTGTATTTAAAGATTTATTTTAAAAGATAATGTGGCACATATGTCATAGATTATATATATATATATATATATATATTTATATATATATATATATATATATATATATATATATATATATATTTCCTCAACACTATCTTAACATTTCACATTTTTTGAATTTTTCCTTTTACAAACTAAACTACTAAAACTTGTAAATAAGTAAAACAAAGACACAACTACAACTATACCTGCATATATTGCTAAAAAAAACAAAACCTATCATGGATACTAAAGTTCCTAGATTGCCTATCAAACAGACAGATTACCAAACTATCTGTCTACCTGCCAGTACATAAAAACTCATCAAAAACTAGCCAATAGCTTCCATGACTTACAAATAATTAATATAATTTTATATATAAGTCAAAAATAATAAAATGGGCCAGATTTGATAAAGCCCACACTAAGCGTACACTGAGTATACATGATATGTATTCAAGAACATCTTCACCACATATTTTGTGTTTTCTATTCACTCAGAAAAATTACACTAAGTGTATATATAGTCTACACTTTGTGATAACCTTTATGAATCCATATCAATATTTAAAGCTGCAAGAAAATCAGTAGGAAAACTAAAATTGGGAGGAAGAGGTTGTGAGTTATGCCTGTGTTGTCTGTTCACTCAGAACTGTGTATACTTAGTGTACACCTAGTGTAGGTGAGAGGCTATTAATTTAATTATATATTTTGCCATTTAAAACTATTTCCCCATCACATAAAAGTTTAATAATCCTCTGCTGTTAATCACAAATATTAAATAATCCAACAAATACTATATATCTATTTATGTAATAATAGTATAAATAATCCATTATATAATTCATAAATTCTTTTTTATAAAAATATTTCCGTGAGATGTTGAAAGAGAGCAGAACCATGGCTCCAGTTTGAAATTTAACAATTATATTGAACTTAGAAGTCAATGTTATACACCGTTCCTTAAAACCATATCAAGAGATCTCTTAGTTTTATTTTAGTTCATTATATTTTGAACACTTTCATGCATTAAAAATTTCAAACTTCATCAGAAAGTGTTTAAACATTGAGAGTGTTGCACTATAAATAGTAGCATAGTGGTGCTTCGCAACCCAGTGCTTGGCTGCCTTCTAAGTTCAATAAAATCATTAGATTTCAAGCATGACCCATGTTTCTGTTCTCTTCCATCATATCAAGGAGAAGGTTTTTTTATAAAAGCCTTAAATTTAAAGTCTTCCTTAGATAGTTTTTTTTTTGAGTTTTAAGTAATTCCTAAATAATTATTATAACTGAATCTCCAATTAAATAAGTAGACAGAGTGGGACCTGAAGAGATAAAGATATATGCAAATGTACAGGTGACAGATAATCTTATTATACTAAACTATTATACAAAAGGGAAATCAATTCTACATATATGTTTATCATGCTCATTGATACATACATATTTTATAGCCATAACAACAACTCTGAATTATTTTTTTAAAGTACAAGTATCTATAGCTCAAAATTGTTTGACACTTTTAACATGGCAAATATCAAAATAGTAAAAAAAAATCCTTTAGCTTATTAAATCACTTCATAAAAATATGTACATTACTGAGGTCAAGGAGTATGTCTTCCTATTTATATGGAGTAAAAAATATTTACAGTCTATATTGTATTTAAAAGTTGCAATGTGCTTAATTAAAATCCCATTCTCCCTTCCCAGGTTCAAATATATTGAAACATCTACTTTACCTTATATCAAACTGGATGTACTGATTCAGCAATAGATATCACTCAAATTGTAGCTCTGACTTATGAAATGTGTATTTTCAGATAATCTTAATAAATCTAATAAAATGCAATATGTAAAAAGCTTAAAGCTTAAATGTTCACATGACCAGCATTTTTAAAAATTGCATGAGTTCTTAAACATTCACAATTCATTCATATACTGGTGTATGTAATGCATATCTTTCTTGTAAGCAGTTTGTTATTTAAACATATTTTTCTGTCTTATTTTCCCACTAATATTTCACCTTATTCTATATAACTTGTATTTTAAAATATCCCATCAAAGCAATATTTAAATCATCTTCTTTCTGTTAGAGAGATTATAGTATAGGTGTGTATTTCTTAACTTACTGACACTGCTCTTTTATTAATTTTACATATTAGATACTTTATTCCTTGCACATTTGAATATTATTCATAAGATGTTTACTCTTCTTATTAATTCTAGTATTACAAACAATATCCATTATATATAAAACAATTCCTGCTCGCTTAATTTGAATGTGTGTTTTAGCCATTGTGAACTGCTGTTCTGATCTAAGCTTCACATCCTGACATTAGGATTTCATTACAGCATGTGAAACTGATAGCTCACAGGAATGGGAAAGGGTGGTGGCTTATGTTATTCCTTGAAGGCTATTTGCCAAAATACTAGAAGCACCATTAACATTTGGAGTATGTTTCCAGTTACAGCCTGCTGAGTGTATTTCTTTGGGAATTTTTTGCTGCTGTGTGTTTGTGTTTAGCTCACAGCATAGAGCAGCTGCTAATTTCCTCTGTAAGTTTCTCATTCTTCTTAATTCTTTTAAACTGTTCTAATCTGTAACAGACATCTAACTTTACTTCTTTCCATTAACATCCACAGTTAGAGTTAATAACACTACAACATAAGCTATAAACATTCACCAAAATGTAAGCCACATAAGCTATAAACATTCACCAAAATGTAAGCCAATTAAATGTCAGCAACAGCTCAATATAAAACATTATTTATAGCTTTTGTTTTACCAATTCTTCACTTCTAATAAAAGGAAAAAAGATGTTATTTTGAGCAGAGTTCTTTTCTGCCTTTACAGACATCCACAACAAATTTTGACCTAGATTTTCTTCAGAACAGCTCAAGGTAAAATAAACAGCGCCATAAAAACACAAAGCGTTTGAGTAAAACTCTTCTTCAGTGTATTAAGCTTAGTAACAGTGTCTCCTTTTTATATAAAAAACAGCCAATCAATCCATACTTCTAATTAACAGCAGTAATAAGCTTAAAATACCTAAACATTATAACATAAAGGTAAACAATGCATATAAAATACACATATCAAATTATATTGCATCATGCTTATCTTTTGTATGTGTACAAAAAATGTAATATATCTTGCAAACTGTGTCCAATGCCAATGTTTTTATATAGGTAAGACTAATAAAAAAAAAATGAAATAAAGAATCAGTACACATATGTTTGATATTTGTAGAAATATCTCCACTAATGCTTTAGCAAAACACATATATATGAATGGTGTAGAACACAAGTTTAAGTTTAGAAGTTTGCAGGTTATATTTTCAAATGGAAGTGGGGGATATAGTAAATAGAACAGAGTTAACTGGATATAAATGAATCAATTATTTTAGGGCAGATAGCTTACTAGGACATAATAGCAGCAACAGTATTAAACCTATTTTAGAAGATAAACATGATGCGATATAATTAGATATGTGTATTTTATATGCATTGTTTACCTTTAGGTTATAATGTTTAGGTATTTTAAGCCATTACACATCTAGTAACAGGGGTAAACAATTACCCCAACCTGTTCACTTGGTTACTACTTATGGATGTAATACGGACACATTCAGAAACATTATCAATAATCACTGGGACATACTAATGGCCAATGAGAAATTAGCCAAAATACTTTCACCATGATGTCTATTCTCTTATCGCTGGGGCCACACAATAAATTCTTATTTAACTCATCATAAGCATTTCTTTTCAACAAACACTCAACAGGTCACTTTATTTGGCGACAAACTAGTGGGCAGTATTACCTGTGGCCATTGTAGTGCTTATGCACATGTTTTGAAAACCAAGGAATTTATTAGTAACAACACCTCAAAGATATACCAAATCCGTACTTTTGAGAATTGCAGCAGTGATTGGATTATATATTTGGCCACATGTTTTTATTCCGCTTTTTATGTTGGACAAACATCTTGACCACTGAGATTTTGGAATAGTGAACATCTCAGTGATATTAGAAATAAAAGAATGTCTAATGCACTCTATAAACATACTATGATCCATACCACTGCTAAATTCCATTTTACTATTATAGATACAGTCCATGGTAACAAAATGTGCAAAACAGGATGGCATACTACTCTAATATGAAAAATAATCTACTTGGATTGTCAGGCTGGATGCTTTGTTTAAGCCTGGCCTTAATGAATTGAGTTAAGCTGGTATGCACCAATAGTATCAAGACTCTCGTTATGTGTTTTATTATTTAAAGCATATGTCATTCATTGTGTGTTATAGAACTGAAGAAGGCTTTATTATTGCTGAAAACAGTTTGCTTTGGGTTGCCACAATAAAGAAATATTCATTCTCATCTATCTTTGATGCTGGACTATTTTTGTGCTCTTCTGGATATTTTGGTTCAGTCCATGCATCTTGTCTTACTTGCGTGGTTTAGTGTGTTTTAAAATAGGAAATTCACCCCTGGGATCACCTCTGTGGCTCTGCTTGACAGGAGCACAGGAAAATAATTTTCTTGGGTAACAAAAGCCAGGATACCTTGTTTGGCTTGGCTTATATAGGCCCTAGAGCCAATAGCCTAGTACCTGCTTATGAACCTATGAACAGATGCTTGCTAAATATTACTATAGTGAACTTTTTTGAAGAAAAAACACCATACTGAGTAAATAAGTTTTTGTGCATCAGCACTGATTCACTGGGTATGGTGTTTTTTTTTTTTTCCAGTGGTTTTGCAGCCATAGAGGTATTATATATAATTAAGACAGGTGGGGCAAAAATAATATTTTATATTGTATTTTCTTATGCTGAGTAGTTTCAACTATTAACTGCTGAAGAAACAAAGACCAACTGAAGAAAAACAAGTAAACGGTGACAATACCTCACCAAACCAAAAGGTAAGAAGGCACAAAAAAGTTGCTAGATAAAATAACTTGATAATTTATTTTTAAAAATAATAAAATAAACATGTGACAGCTTTCGTTAACAAATGTAAACTTCATCAGACAAATGAATAAAATCAATCTGAAATTTAAATAGTAGACTCTACTTTCTGATCTGGATGAAACTGCTGACATTGTCCCAAGAAAATGAACCCCTCGTGTCCCATAATAAATTGATAGTTTTAATGATTTGTGATTCAATGAAATGTACTTCAGTCAACTTGCTTTTCAGTCAGATGGGCTTTCAGTTAATCTTCAGTAAAATGGGCTTTCAGTCAATTAATCATCAATCAAATTCTTTCATTTTCAGTCAAGTACTGTTTAATCAAATGATAGTAAAGCACATAGCCAATATACAATTCTGTGGACAACACAGGATTTTGCATAGTTAAACAGCAAAGATAAGCAATGAAAGTTGGTATCACAGAAGAGAGCTACATCTTATCACACAGTTAGTATATAACAGAGGAGACATTTATTTGCATGACAAGCTAATAGTTTAATGGACTTAATTATGCAGTTATCAAATCTATAATTGCAAGGGATCATACAATATTATATTAGTCTTGTTAAACGTATGTGTATGACTATCAGTTGTCTAGGTTTAGGGCAAACTGATTCAGCTTTCAGAGATAACAATAGAAAAGTAAAAGCTACCATGCTAGTTGTGATATATCTGGGGTTTTATCAGAAACTGGTAAGAAATGCACAGGGAGCAGTTTCATATTCATCTCTTATATAATGAAGTATATTCATTGCTACATAATGAAGTATAAGGAAGTAAGGGAGCTTTGCAATGGGCATTTCTCCATGAAATACAATGCAGTGCAGGCAGCTTTTAAACTAGAAGCATATAATTAGTGTTGAAGTTCTAACCAGATACTGGTCTTAGGTGAAATACAGTGACATGCCCCTGTTGCCGTAGCTTGATTCCCTCCATCTCAATTTGCAAACTGTGTGTTTCTGACCAAATTCACTTAACCATATAGTTTTCCTGGGCTGTCCTTGAAATAAAGAACTTGCACATGGTGTGCTTGCCTGGCTGGTGGATTTTAACAGACATTTTGGTTCATAGGTTCATAGGCTGGTACTAGGCTATCGGCCCTAGGGCCTATACAAGCCTAGGCATAACAATTCCCTGGATATTTCTTCCCACAATATTTACTTCTCTGGACCCCTGGATAGCAGGGCGACTGACATGATCCCCGGGGTTAATTTCCTATCTCCCATCTAAGCATCAAGGTTCCTTTTGAAGAGGGCCAAGGAGGCCCTCTGCTTGACATGTATGGGCAGTCTATTCCAGAGTATGGGAAGCCTCTGGGTCAGGAACCTATCCCTCCAGCATGTTTTGTTCATTGTGATGACAAGGTTTAGATCCCTGGAACATGTGGCTCTGAGGGATTGGGATTTCTTTAAGTGTAGCATGTCCAACAGCTCAGGGTTTGACATGGCCTTGTATGTTAAGCAGAGATCACCTCTGAGTAGACGATATGCCACAGAGTATAGCTGGAGGTTTTTAGACGGTCAGTATATGGCATCTGCTTTAGGCCTGTGATTCTTTTAGTGAGGTATTTCTGTGGCCTTTCCAGCTGTTGCAGATGTCTTGTGAGGTACATACCAAATGGGGCATTATACTCTATAATGGGTCTAATGAGGAATGAGTACAGTGAGACAATGACCTCCTTTTTTCTGGATGAAAAGCCCTTAGTGATGAAGTCTGCCACACAGAAGGATTTTCTGACTGTTGTGGTGATGCAGTTATCGAAAGTGAGACCACTGTCCACCTGTGTCCCTAAGTCTCTCATCACACTTTCGATGTTTAGTGTAGTGCCACCTATGTGGTAATTCATGGGTACATGTTTTTTCCAAAGGGGATAACTATACATTTCTTGGCATTAAGCTTGAGCCCATGGCTCTGGCACCAGGCATCTGTTTCTGTAAGGCCCTTTTGTAGAATATCCATATCATTTGGGGATTCAATAATGGCTCCCAGTTTGCAGTCATCTGCAAACTTTGTTAGCCAGAGTCCCTTAGTGTTGGCCTGTACTTCAGAGAGGTATTTGCCAAACAAGAGTGGTGCCAAGACTGAACCCTGAGGTACTCCACTTGTCACTTGTCTGGAGCTGGATTTGGAGTCAGCTACTTTTACAGTCTGGGTTCTGTCAGTAAGCCAGTTGGCAACCCATCGAGTGATGTAGGGATTTATGCCCAGCTTAGTAAGTTTATCTATGATTCCAGAGTGGGAGATGGTGTAGAAGGCCTTGGCAAGGTCCAGATAGGCTGTGTGAACCACCTTGCCCTCGTCCACAGCTCTGGAAACTGATTCAAAGAAGTCAATCAGATTCAGGAGACAAAATCGTCCCTTCACAAACCCAAACTGCGTAGGGTCCAGTGTTTGAAGGTTGCCAATGTCTTTGTTTATAAGTTCCATGATAATACATTCCATGCCCTTGCAGATCAGGCTTGTCAGACTGATGGGACGGTAGTTCCCAGGATCCAAGGTGGATCCCCCCTTGTGGAGTGGGATAACAGTAGCTGTGCACTACTCAGTGGGCATGAAGCCTGAGGTGAGGCTATGATTAAACATGACACTTAGGTGAGGTGCCAGTTCATTTTGTAGTTCATGTAGTACACAGCCTGGGATGTCATCTGGTCCCATGGATGCTGTATTCTTAGCTTTGGAGAGTGCGGTTTCTACCTGTGTCGCTGTGATTGCCAGAATTTGGCAATCTTTTGGTATTGACATAGGCCCTTTAGGGGGTGAGAGGGGGCTGAAGTTGGCACTAAATTGATCTGCCAGGATATTGGCAATATCCTTCGGATCAGTATATTTAATGCTATTCTGTTGTAGCTCAGAGCAAATCTGAGCATTGCCATTTAGATTCTTGACATAACTATAGAATGCCTTGTGGTTGTCTTTGGAATCGTTGACAATTTTATTTTTGTAACTAGCTTTTGAGGATTTTATGAGGGATCTCAGCTTCTTACTAAGGCTGGTTAGGGAGTTTTTTGCATTCTGGGATTTTCTTCTTTTCTGCAACAGTTTCTTCCTTGTGTTGTACAGTTTGTTTATAGCAGGGGATTACCAGATTGGCTTCCTTTTTTTGGAGAAGAGCCTCTTAGTTCTATTTGGGATGTCATGAGTCATGCATGAGTGGATGTGCTTGTACAGTGCCTTAGTGTAGGATTTTGCAGTCGAACTTTCAGATCCCATCTGCATGGGTGTCATGAAGTTTGTCACTTCTGACTTCAGTAGCATTAAGTTGGCTTTGGAGAAGTTTTTTAAGGAGGTTTCCTTACTGGGGGTGGGGTAGGGGTGGGATTTGGATGTCAAGTGTGATTTGCTTATGATCAGACTTGACCAATGAGGGGGTGACCACTGGTGTGGAGCATCTATCTCCCATGTTGGTAATGACCAGGTCTAGGATATTGGAGCCCCTGGTGGGACAATGGATTAGTTGATCCAGGGCATTGGAATTTATGAATTCCAAGAACCGTTGGGAAAAGGAGTTGATACCAGAGTAGTTTTCCCAGTTAATGGCAGGATAGTTGAAATCACCCAGTATTAGGGTGTTTGGTTGTATCTTAATATTTTCCATTATGTTTAGAAAGGTGCAGTGAGAATCTTGGGGAATGGTGGGAGATCTGTAGCAAGCTGCAATTTGGATTGCAGTCTTACCTAGTGTTAGTTGCACCTGGAGAATTCCAGATGCATTGTGTTGGGCAACTAGCCTGGAGGTGTGAATATCCTTGGTGAATATGGACACTCCACCTTTAGTGTTTCGGTTTTGGTTTTCTGGCCGA
The DNA here is from genome assembly GCF_019279795.1 of Protopterus annectens. Lineage (NCBI taxonomy): Eukaryota > Metazoa > Chordata > Ceratodontiformes > Protopteridae > Protopterus > Protopterus annectens. The sequence continues at coordinate 1,447,006,418 of NC_056743.1, read as the reverse complement.
AAAGTGTGGTAAGAGTTGTAGCTTAGTATTGCAGGGTTGTTCTCTGGAGCCTTGAACCAGGTCTCAGTTACTGCACAGATATCAATGTTCTTCATTTGTAGGAGTGCCTTGAGAGAGTGCATTTTGAGGTTTAGACTTCTAGCATTGAGTAGCATTACCTTCAGACTTTGCATGCTTGTATCTGTTACGGTGGGGGTTTTATCCTTTGAACCTTGCCTAAAAAAGGCACTATAGGGGTGGCAAGAGCTTTAGCCAGTAACCTGAATCCCAGGGGTGACAGGTGCAGACCATCTCTGGCAAAGCATCGTGGTTTGTCTATCATGTCTTCCCAGGCAGACAGATACTGGATCCCCTTTGAATGACACCAGAAGCTTAGCCAATTGTTGAAGTCAAACATTTTGTCCTTATACTGTGGTATCATTTTGTGCAAAGGCAGGATGCTACTCAGGGCTAGGGTCATACCTGCCTGGACCACATGATCCAAGAGCTCTTCCATGTCTCTTTTCATTTAGTCAAGGGAGGTACGTCTCAAGTCATTCACTACAGCATGGACAATGACAGAGTTGTATTTGTACTTGTTGTGGAGTGACTTGAGTGCATGCGTTATGTGGCAGATCCTGGCATCCGACAGGCAGCTGACTGTAATTTTCTCCTTGTTCAGCCTGGTGAGTGGGACATCAGTGTGTCTGACTATAGAGTCACCTATGACTAAAGTGTTGGGTACATTGTCTTGCCTTAGGGGATGTTGTTTGGTGGCACACTGGTGTTGTGAGCTATGTGTCACTTTGGTTGTGATTGGTGTTTGTTTGCGTTTCAGCTTTGGAGGTCCTTGTTGCTTGGGCAGGTTAATATTAAGGGCCTCCATATATGTGGGTTTAGTGTTGCTATGTTTGGGTGTTGATGGTGTGGGTTTTGATGCTTTTAAGTATGGGGGGAGACCCCTCTAATTTTTATATGCCCTTAACTTATATATACCAGCTCCACAGTCACACAACAGTGGAGAAAGGGCAACACCATCTGTTCACTGAAACTGGCTTTCAGCGATAAAGCCGTTGCTTTGTTGGCAATTGTACAAACAGTGTTTGGACCAACATGCTCTTCCTAAAGTTGTGAGAAGAGTCTCCAGATATGGTAATATATGACCTGGTGATCAATAAATAGGACATTTCTGTGAAACAACTCCTGAAGAGGCAGTATTTGACCTTATGTTTACTAACCAGGACAATACTGTGAACTGTCTCCATTGTGGTACTTCTTGATCTGCTCCTCATTAGCTGGGCAGTATGTGAACCCACACCCATTCTGGCAGTATATGTGACAAGTACTCAACTACACAGAATAATATGAATCTACTTCTGAAGTGGCAGTATGTGAACTGCTACTCACTAGTTAGGTGCCCAGTTTGAATTGTCCACTGATTGCCCAATACATGAACTGGTATTCATGCCCATGATTTAACAGTGAGCCTACTCCTGATGTCAGAACATGTAATTTGGTACCCACTAACTAATTATGACTGTAGAGAAAATATGTTACTATCTAAACAGGGCAGCATTGTGATCTCTCCCCTGATGTCATATTTTGGAACTTGGTATTTACTAGCAGAAATAGTGTAGCTAGCACTCTGAACCCACTCCTGAAGTGCTATTAAATTACCTGATAGTTATTGACTGTGACAGTACTGTAGACTGGCTTCTTATCCATTAATATCTGAGCTAATCTTTTTTGAAGTTTTATTGTAATTCCTCACTTGACAAGATAGTATACAGTCTCACACTCAATAAATGAATCAGGGAAAAGCCCCTTCCAATGTGGAATAATGGAACATTGCACTAATTTGTCAGGTCAAAATGCACAGGGAAATGAGACACAATACTTTGTGTAGTAGTCACAGCACTCAGTAATTCATAACAGTAATAAACCAGCTGTTTTGAGTTACAATCCGATTTTCTCACAATGCTGAGGTTTATTCCTGAAGTGAAACTGAGGGAGTAAATAAACACAAGCTGAGTAAACTGGAACATAATCCACAGTCTAGTTGAAGGTTACAATGACACTCCTGTTTTACCTTAATACAGAGATGATTATATTGCAGTCAGACTGGTGTGACTGAGCATTCAACATAGTGTTGACCAGCACATTTGTAGACGTATTTCTGACCTGTGAAGTGAGACATCACAAGCCTAATGAAGGATATGCTGGAGAGTTTGAATTCTGCACCACTTACATTTATAGTTGACTAAGGGCAGTATTCACAGTCATTAAACAAATGCATTAAGGCTATCCACACTGTCAGAGAAAAGGTGCTTCAAAGCTGCTATTCGTAGAGGCCCCTTATGCTAATGAGTGATGGCTGCAAATGAACAAAAGCAAATGAAGTCATAATGAGATGGAAAATTAAAAATGATGTATAGTGATGAAGTCTACACTTGTCTACTTGCGATTCATTGTCAACCTTTTGTGCTTTTCTACACCATCCATAGATTCATTGCAAAAGGCAGAATTGTACCTTTTCCATCTATTTTGCCATCTGTGATAAAGTTGTCAGTTGCTGCTAGCCTTACTATTTCTCGATATGAGTTGATTGTCTTGGTTGAATCAAAACTGCTTGCATTCAGCAATGCTCATCGACCAAAAAGGTAAAGATATAGGCAGAGGATAACTCACTATAATTTTGACAATCAGAAGACACTTGATAAGTTCAGTGTGGTCAGGATATTGTAAGGATCTTTATGAATATGTGTGGCCCCCACAGGGGTACTGGGGGGTGCATGGACATCCTATCTCTGTGATACAGAAGTATGTATATCCCTCATTATACTTGCCACAAGGACCTTTCAGAAGCAGACTGGGAACATGTTGGGTATCTCACAGCTTCTGCCTTGAGGATACTCCACCAGCTCCTGTATGTACCCTTGGCATACAAATGCATCTATTTCTTGGCATCAGCTTAGGATCAAGTGCCTTTCATGGGGTGGCATGTTTGCCTCAGGTACTTGGTGCAATAGACTGCACCCATGCTGTAATCAGAGCCCCATATGGTCCACAGATTAGCAGTACCACACTAGTAAGGGCTACCTTTCCATCAAATGCCAGGTAGTGTATGATGTATGGGGTGCATCACCAATGTCTCTGCCCAGCATCCTGGTAGTGCGCATGATTCCCATGTCTGACACACTAGCTCACTCTACTACCTCATCCTGCATGATAGGATGCCTAGTGGTCATCTTGCTGGTAAGTGCAAATAATATTTATTTTATTTTTGTTTAAGTAGTTATTCATGATAAGCTGATTGTAAAATACTAAAGCACTTTTTCTTTGTTTTGTCTTCACCTCCCCTTATTTCTGCCATTTTTTTTTTTGGGGGGGGGGATTCTGGATATCCACTGGAGCCATGGCTCATGATACCAGTGAGAAATCCAAATAGAACTGCAGAAGACAACTTCAGCAATTCCTTGTCCCAGACCCATATTGTCCTTAACAGGTCCTTTGGCATCTTGAAGAGTCATTTTAATTATCTGGATGAGTCTGGGGCTACCCCTCAGTATGACCAAGTGACAGCATAGAGGATGTTTACTGCATGTTGCATTCTGCACATGACCATGCAGTTCCCAGTTCCATTCCTATTATTACTAGTAGTGACCAGCGGACAGCAGTACTAGGGGACCCTATGTGGCAGGGTCATGCACAGCATACAACTGTACAGGTAAAGAGGTGGAGTCTAGTCCAGAACAGTGGACTATGACATTCACATTCGTCTCTCCTTTCTTGTAAAAAACACAGAATATAACTGATGCATGCAGTGATGTCTGTGGGTTATGCTGTGTGGTGCATGGTCTGCTGTTACTGTTAATCTGACTTTCTTTCTTATCTTCAAATAATATATTTTTATTTCAAAGCAGCTACTCATATTATTGTTGGTAAAATTCATGCCCAAGCACTCAGTGTCTCCTATTCAGTAATGTTATAAGGCATCATGTAAGGAATAATCATATTAATAACTGTTTTACACAATACATTCTGCTGTAGTGATGTACCTCAGTATGCATGTACTGAATGTCCTGAAGTGGTACAACTAGTAAAAAGTGTTACTTGAATATTTAACTTGAGTTCATACCCTGGAACTGAATGAAACATTATATTATTTTTTTTATATTATGCACTGTTTTCTCAGTTTAATAAATGTGTTGTCTGCTGAGGTACTGAACATCAGATTACTTTGTAACAGAAAATAATTTGTGGCCTCAGAGGCAAAAAAAAAAAAAAATCATCATTTCTGCAGTGATGAGGGTGAAGTGGCAGCAGTGTTTAGTTACATAGCAGGATACTCATTTTAATCTTAATTTTCTTGTTACTATTTCCCTGAATAGTTGTGTATTATCACTTTTAAACTGCAGGCAATTGCCAGCTGTAACAATGATAACACACAGAGCATTAATGGTGTTAATAATTTCAATTTTATTTTATGATGCACAGGTTTCTTTACACAGTTCCATGAGGTTTAAGCAGTACATTTTACAGAGGATACCACTGCTGTGGAACAGAGTCCCCATCCACATAACGCAAAGTTTATCCCTGTCCATATTTGAACAGGGCTTAGATCTATGGAAGGGAAAAAGAAAATTTACCCCAGGACTGTCCTGTTACAGTTAATGGACAGAGGCAGCTCCTAAATGCTTCATCCCATGCATGGTTCCCTTCAAATTATCTATGGTATGATCCCAGTTATTTTCATTAGGGAAAATATATAATTCTCAACCATGGGGTTGGTAAGGCCAGTTTATAACCAAATTGGGTAGGTTATTTCTAGTACAAAAATGGAAATTGACTATGCTTAAAATGACCTGGAAGACTAGCTAACCAAGTATTTACCTATGGCCTGTGAACTATTACAAGAATAAAATGCATACAGTTGAAAAGTGCCCCAAATCCTCCTCCCTTTTTAACTTTGTTTAATAAGTTATTCCTCCTCAAGTTAAACATTGTCATGTTTATGTGAGTATCAGATTGTAAGATACAGAAATGTCACACGAATCACAGTAGGTTAAGGACAAATGTGTCATACGCATCTTCTAAAGCTAAGCTAGGTGATGGTAAAAGTGATTTTGAAGAGGTGCTATCAGGAGAGCTGGATGGTGAGTTGGACTGATGTCATGACTACTTGATGCGGGTGATCCTGTTGATCTGACAGATCTGCGGAACTGGGACCTTGAGTGAGAGGTTCCACTAAGCATAGCTTAACACTGACATAGCTTGCATGAAAACTGTTGTGCTTGTTCCCCCCAACTAATGACACTATTTTCTTGAGAATCACTTGTAGTCTCATCTAATCTCCCACACATGTCTGTATAGTACCTTGTTCTCTTCCCCTTCCAAGAGTGACTCTTAACTTCAGTCTGGTAAGTCCTAACTCTGTATGAATGGAGGCAGTCATGAATGTTTTGCATGCCATCATACTAATGATCAATGTGATTATTATCAATACACTGTGACATTTCCAAGTAGTGTTAGAAATCCTCACATATGCCCTGGAGGATTCAGAACATTTACAGATGATTCTCTGTAGTAGTACTCTGAACCCTAACAATGTCATGATACATTTGCTGCTGAGCAGCTAATGCTTTATATGTTTCCTGTGATAACTGTAACAAATTCCTGTGCCTGAATTTCCTTTGCAAAGGTATCATCAAGGACACTGTTACTCATGAATTTCTGCCATCGTCCTGAAAGCATTTGTCTAAGTTTGGAGGTGCAGATGTAGAGGTGCAGGAGTTTTCTCCCCATACAAGTTGGAGTGTAATGTCATCATGTGCATGACATTGTGATGCACTGTCACTGCCTGTAAAGCTACTCCCATATTCTGGGGTGTGAGATCCTGTTATTAAACTTGAAGACTGTATGCCACTTTCCTATGGCTGCCTTATAAATATAACTATGTTATCATCATCAGCTTCATCAGCCATTCTGCTGTTGATATTCTCCAAATTAATTGCTATAGTGAAACTTTTTGTTTCCACTACTGACTCTGTAAAAAAAATTTGAAAACATTATCAGTAAAGAAGTAGCATATATACTACTATATGCTGAGTAAGGAGGTGTGGTGGGGCACTTACCATGCAGACTGCCTTCATTTTCATTATGTGCAGATGTGGAAGGTTCACCTGTTAATAATAAATGCCATGTGTTTACTGTAATCATTCCACATTTGCATTCAATTCTCTATATATGTATTCATTTCTGTTTTTAAACCAATCTTCCTAAGCAGATGGTTGTTTCTGTTGCAGATGTTAGTAATAGCCAGTGTCCATACCACCTCTGTTTATTCCAGTACCATCGTTTTATATCGCAGTCATTCCCATGGATGGAGAAGAGGTATTCCTCATCTGGGGTTAAAGAGATAAGTAAAGGAGGCCCACCACCTAGTACTGGTATGGGCAATTACATTCTGCCTCACCTTGGCTCTAATATGTCTTACCATATTATTAGCCTTCTTCTTGCACTGTGTTAATGTGTGGTTCATTCTACTGACTGCAATAATGGCCTTTATAATTTGTTTTGAGACTTTTGCCCTCTCAGCTTTTTTTGGCCCCCCTTTACCAAACAGATATTTGCCATATGTTTTAAGGGCTCCCATGAGGATATAGTTTTCCTCAAGGCTGAAGTTGCCCTTTCTCTGCCTAGATAAATAATTTTGCATCATTACTGCACTCTGTCTGTCTCTCTCTCTCTCTCTCACTCTTTCACTAGCTCTCTCTTTCTTTATGAGGAAGTAGATGCCACAGTGGTGCAGCGGTAGCGTTGTTGCCTCACAGCAAGAGGTTCTCCCATTCAATTATCAGCTGGAGCACCTTCTGTGTGGAATCTGCATGTTCTCCCCATGGTCGAGTGGCGTTTGAAAGACATGCGTAAATGGGCATGCCTTTGTTGAAGGTTGGGCATCGGGCTGGCACCTCGGCACCGTAAAAATCTACTGCCAATCATTAGCAGACTGGAGTTCTGCTGCAGCGACCCCTAACTGGAAAAAAGCCAAAAGAAGAGTAAGTATTTGCCAAACACACTAGAAAGGTGAAAGGATACACTCAGACCAAACAAAACAGCAAACTACACTGCTGCTGCATTTGTAACTAAATATGGGAGAATGTGGATTTGTGCAGGTTTACCCATTCTTTGTGTTCATTTATTTAGTTATTGCATTTTATTAATCTGGCATTTATGCCATCAGGTGATTGTGTTCTCTTAAGGAGTGACCCAAACAACCAAATGCTCCAGTACAGAGGATATGTTAATAGTTCAGATGCAATTCAGCTGTAGTATAAAATTACATTAAACTTAACAAATGTTAATTTTTATGAAACCATCACAGCATCTTCCTTGCTCATGTTTCTCTTCAGAACACCAGAGCCTTGAGAGAAAGTGGAGATGTAGAAATGAATGTGTCAAGCAGAGGAGGTAATACTGGACAAGGAAAATGGGAGGAAGGAAGACCTAAACAAACTACTGGCCAATTTCCTTATGTAAAAGCTAGGCTAAAACAATGTCCAGCATATATGCAACAAGACTAGATGTTCTATGGCCAGAGTATACATAGCCAGACTGCATGTTCTGTTACTGAAGACAGTGAAGGAATCACATATTGGTTTTGTGAAGGGCAGGTTGTGTACAGATCATTAGAAGTTGATTCGGAACTTTGTTAGTAAGCATAACATGGAGAGGAAACAATGAGCATAGGTAGTACTTACGGATATACAGAAGGCTTTTGTCACTGGCAATTAGGAATGTTTTTGTCAGGGGCTTTAAGGTAGTGTGACAAAAGAAGATACTGCCAGCACAGCTAGCTGAAATTTTGTAAATAATTATGTAATTGGTAAATATCAAAATGATTAATGTAAGATGCTTGTGTTACAAATGTATTAGAACTGTATGTCATACATAAATCAAACTGCTTGTACAGATGTGTGTGTTGAAAAGGTAGTTGTAGAGTGCTGTGTTTGAAATGAAACCACAGTGTTCCATACTGGAAGAGAACAGAAATATGCCTGCACTACTGTAACTGTTTAAATGTATATACTTAGAAGAAACTGGAGAGTTAACCTCAGTCCAGCAAACTTTAGAAACATACCTGAAATTAAATTACTTTATAGGCTACACAATAAAGAGGCTAGCTCTCAAGTTTTCAATGCAGCTCAAGACACAAAGTATGTACTAGGAAGCTCTCTGTATTGTCCTTGGACTGAACTAATTGTTACTTTTGAAGCATGAAGGAATGTAATTGTTTTATGACTTCCATCATCTGCCAAAGATCTGAGCAAAAGCCCTTGCCTGTATATTTTTACAGGTAGATGCTAAATGCTACTAGCTTCTAGCAATAGTGGTTTTGGCCTGGGAACTAGAAGTCAGATGACCAGAAATGGTGTCATTCTCAAGCTATCCTAGCAGTATAATGAGACAGAGCATTTTGCATTATGTCTTGGACCTGACAACAACAAGATCCACTCACCACATCTGCCTTGCTCTAATAAAGTAAGTTTCTACGGAACAGTATAATTTTCTTAGATACAGTCAGGAATATAATAAAGCTTAGTTTAGATTTTGTTTTTCTTTATTTGTGTGAGCCTATACTGCAATGTTATTTTAAATATTTCCTGTGATTTTGAACTCTGATGTCACTGTGAATATATATTTAGTATCATCTTGTTCTTTTATTATTTATTATTAAATATATTTAAACTTTTAATTGTGGCTGATCTGTGTATAGATATTTAAGTTTTGAGAGATATTTAAGTTTTGTGAGCAGTGTGTGGGGCACTCCTAATAGCCTTGCTCTTGGTCAAACTACTATTTGTATTAATATTAATATTACACAGTAAAACTGGACACTCTTTGTTAAGACCCCTAAAGTAGCTGATAAGGAGTGAGTGGTAATAGTGGAAATTACCTTATAGTCTGGGCAGAAGAAGGCAGAGCTAGTAAACCTGTGCCAGCCTTTCTCAGGTGTGTGCATGTGCATTTGTGTGTGTGTGTGTGTGTGTGTGTGTGTGTGTGTGTGTGTGTGTGTGTGTGTGTGTGTGTGTGTGTGTGTGTGTGTGTGTGTGTGCAAATCAAACCTCAAAGACTGTGTGTGTCAGCTACTTTGGCGGGGACACGAAGCATTGGTTGGACAGAGAGGGTGCTGGATGTCTTGGCTTGGTCACTCAGCTGAGATTCAGTTCTATAGCTGTGCCATTGGAGAGTCTTATTGGCAATCTGGAGGAAGAGGGAGAAACCAGTCCTGGACTGACTGTAGTCTTTGAGTTCTCTTAAGGGAAACTGCAGTTGATGCAGAGAGCTGCATCTGGAAATACTGTGTGTGTGCTTGTCATCCTCTCAGTGAACATCCCCCACTGTTGCCAGTTGTGAGGATTGAGGCTCCTTGATTACTGCTCCAGTGGAGGGTCATTACAGTAGCTATGGGTCTGAAGGGTATATAAAGCATGAAGCCATTATATAAAAGTCAAACAAGTAAATTGGGGTAAATGGGGGATTTTCAGGTAAAGTAAGTTTAGTCAAGGGAATTAGAAAGGGGTGTCTGTTATCTTCGGGTATATTCATTTTGGTTATGGAAAAACTGGCAATGTGAATAAATAGGCTGACAGACACCTGTGGGACAAAGGAAAGGTAGTATAAATGTATTTAGTGATGACTGCATGCTTCTTGTAGAGGACATAAAAGGGATGTTACCATAGATATTAAAGATTTTTGGGGCACTTGGAAGAGAATCAGGGCTGGCATATTATCCTATGAAATCACCAATGATGGGGGTTAGAGGAGGAAAAATGACCTAGTGGATTTCCTGTGGTAGTGTGTGGGACAGCAGTATCTGGAGATAAAGATGCATCTGATCATAGAAGAGATAAGGAGAAAGAATTGTGTAATGATATGGGTTCTAATCAAAAGGGTGTTAGGTTGACTTGGATGCTTAGTACTTTTTGTGCAGGAGTAGAGGTAGTGGGATTCATGGCGCTCCCATTAGTGATTCATATGTTACAGCATGTACAGATTAAGCAATGACGGTACAGCTTGAGCAGACACTGTGATAGATTTATAGCAAACAATGTTATGACATGTACAGGTTAAATAATGGTGGTATCATTTGGGCAGGCACAAAAAGTGTGCGATAAATTTATAGGAAACAGAAAAGAAGTGATATAGATATGCCTGAGTTTAGGACATGTACAGTGGAAATATATATAGTATAGGGGTTGAGGAGCATGGAGAATGATGGGCTGAAATGCAAGATATGGGAAGATGCTGATGTATGAAGAAGGATTAACCCATCAACGGAAACAGAGATGACAACAGAAGTCAGTATTGCAGAAGAACTTCAGAGAGGAGGCAAGACTGAAAGAACCAACTCAACAGATTCTTCATCTGTCTCAGAATAAACTAAATACTGTGCAGAAAACAGAAATGTAAAATGTAAAGCTGTGCTGCTTAAAGCAATGCAAACAGTCCCACTCTACCCTCTTACAGAACAATGCATGGTATTGTCTACTAAAGCTGAGCAGATCATGAAACAGGCACAGCAAGAGACATGACCCCCTGCAAAAATTTTGAGTTTTATGGGGAGGTGCTTTCCTGTTTTGAGATTTGATATTTGTGGATGTTGACATTTTGAAGTACATACATACATATACATACATATATATACATACATATATAGGTTTCAGGTAACCCACTGAAATGGAATTTCTACAAAGTCTGCCTGCAAAAGGAAAACACATAATGTAGCTATCTAAGAAAGTTGAAAATCTCTGTTGAACTGTTTTTGCAGGGACATTCCCCACAAAACTGCTCATAAACTAATTCTGTGTTTGCACAATATGTGGTAAAAATAAAATTACCTTTCCCAGTATAATGCAATCATGCTGCTGTCAGCACTCTGTTAATGTACTCCTATGATGATGTGCATGCTATTGGATTTAATTAGAATAACATGCACTCAAAGACTACATTTGATCAACAAGACAGTGATCCATATACAACTATAAATAAAATAAAATAATACATATGTGTAAGAAGGTTACCACTTTAAGAAGTCAAACACACATAAGCAGTCCTTCTATAACTGGCACAATTAAAAGTTACAACATTTAACTAATTTCAGAATCTGCAAACTTAACCACTATTGATCCATACCCAAGAAGTGTTTCCCATGCATTTGTAAAGTATGCAGAAGTAAAGTAACAGATGCAGTTTTCAGCTATTTCCATTTAGCAGCCAGTACAATTATTGTTACCATCCTAACCACACATAACCAAAAACTGAATTGTTGGTGGGTCTATGCTGAACCATAGAATGACATTTGCATTGAATGGCTAAACATCAAACCCTATCCATCAAATGCTCATTCAGCGAACATTAATTTTTTCAACAGGGAAAGTAACTAGTTAGCCAACACTTTCCTGTCTCACACACTGCAGTATTTCAAACCTACTCACATCCCACAACTATATATACCAACACAGAGACTGCACTACAGTGGGGAAAAGGGCAGACAGGGAAGGCTGGCCAACTAGTTACTTTCCCATTCACTAAATGAACATTTGATGGATAAGGCTCAATGGATAGCCAATTGATGCAAATGTCATTCAACGGTTAAACATAGACTCATTGTTGCTAGGGTGACCACTCTTTATTATACTAGTATGTATGTGTGTGTGTATATATATATATATATATATATATATATATATATATATATATATATATGTATATGTGTGTATATATATATATATATATATATATATATATATATATATATATATATATATATATATGTGTGTGTGTGTGTGTGTGTGTGCGTGTATATGCACGCGCGCACACACACCAAAAACTGCAGTCATCCAGGAGATTAACCTGTAATACTAAAGAATCCAAATTTCTTAGAAAAACAAAAAGAGCAACCCCAGAACGTATAATACATACCTGGACTGTAAACAGAAAATGCAAAAGACATAAAAACTGTCTCCTACTACTATGTTTGAGAGTCCAGTTTCCACCAAGTACAAATAAAATCATTTCTCACAGTGAAAAGATTATGGGTTTAAGAATTTTTATAAATATTTATAATTCAATATAATATTTTTGAGTGCAACAGCCTGAAAATCTTTATCCCATTTGCATAGCTGGTCTACAACCACTCTCCTTCTTTGATCATTAATTATCAAGGGGTCTGGCTATGGGACAATAAAGCTACTTGGTGGAATGAGTTACTATGAGTTTCTTTTTTCTTTCTTAGAAGCTACTGGGTAGCTTTAATGTCCCTCAGCCAGACCCATTGACTACTACTGTATTACTGTACTTCTATAGGTGCTGCTGTATATGTGGTTCTGTCAATGTACTATGTCACATATCAAGGTCAGATATGTCAACCTTGACACTGTCAAGAACCTCTGATAAGAAATTAAGGGATGGTTTAAAAAAGTATGAAAAATATTTTCTGTCCACTACCACTGTGGACTAATATTTGACTGTCTAGTTTGCAGAATATCATTCACAACTTTTTTCACGGTAGATCTAATTCTGTCATTTACATATTCAGATTTAATCATTGTGGACATACATGCACATAGCTTCTCATTTCATTTTTTACAATGTCATAGCTTCTCACCTCATTTTTTACAATATAATTTACTGTTAGAAAAAAGTAGCTACTGACAAGCAAACAATAATGCCTGACAAGGTGGGAGCTATCAGGAACAAAGCACAGACACGCACAAGTGCAATTGCAGCCCTTTCTTGACTAAGTACACTTCAGATGTTTCATTACGATCAAATGAGTGAAAAAAAATCATGCAGTGTTAAGAACCCCCCCCCCCATGCCTATGAAATGTCCCTAATTTTGCTCCGCCTTAAAAATGTTTGATTTTCTGGTAAATCACTGAAAATTATAGTCAATCAAAGAAGCCAGATATTATAGTTACATTTTTTTTCAAGAAATACAGCTGTTGCATTTAAAGTTTGACCATGATTTTAGGTCCCCCATCCATATTACTGGCTTTATACAAACTTTTTGAGCAAGAAAATTAAGAGGTACATACTCAGTCACTTGCTCACTCACTCTCTCTCATTCTGTAACTCTTATACACACACGCGTGCATGCACACACACACACACACACACACACACACACACACACACACACACACACACACACACACACACACACATACATTTTTGTTTACTTTTTTATGGTCACTAAAAAGCACAACCATGTTTAGTGAGTGTGAAAAATGGTGCCTATTTGTTATTTTACTCTACATGATTCATGTCAGCTTAATATGTGTTGGACTTATTCTTTACAAGGTTACATCTGTATTTTGGAGGACATTCGTTCTTCAATAGGGCTGGATCAGACACTAACAGAAATAAGCTCCAACCTTTCTCCTTTTGAAGTAGTGTAGTTATGACCAAACAAATGTAATATAGCAATAACCCACGCCTGGGTCTGGGTAATGCTGGATTTACCCATGGTTGGTGTGGTTTGGTCACGGGGGCGAAGCCCGAGTGGCCAAACAAAGCCAACCGTGGGTAAATGCAGCATTACCCACAGCCAGAAGTGGGTTATTGCTATTATACAATGACATTATTTAAGAAAAAAAACAATTACTTTTCTTAAATAATGGCATTGTATAATGCCTCCTTGCTGCCCTTCCGCAGCTGTCTGGTATTCTGTGGCAGTTCTGATGTACTGCGCATGCGTATGCCTACGCAGTACATCAGAGCTGTGGGCAAAAGCAACGGAGAAAGCAAGCTCTCCGTTGCTTTTTACAAACTGTTTCACTATGTTAAATGGGTTTAACATAGCGAGACAGCTTTAAAAAAAGCAATGGAGACTCTCCGTTGCTTTTTTTAAAGCTGTCTCGCTATGTTAAAGGAGTTTAACATAGCAAGACAGTGTGAAGCAATGGAGATCTTGCGTTCTCCATTGCTGTAAAAACAGAGTTATAGTAATGGGAAAAAGTCCGGGCGACTGGACCTTTTTCCATTACTATAACTCTGATTTACAACGTGCATGCTGACCAATCAGGGGGTCGTTGTATAATTTGTATTTGTTTACCATTACTTTAATTTACCTCAGAAAGCAAAATAATATATTTCTATCTGTACATCCCCCAAACATTTGAGCACAACTTTTGCCTACTAGGTCTCATGCCTCTGCAGTCAATAGCTTCTCACAAGTAGCCTATCCACTTCCTCCACATCTTGACTTATTAAACAATAAATGAGTCCAATCTGAACTGCTGCTGTTAATAAGGATGAAAACTCAGGAAGGTGTGTAGATACCAAAAGTGCTGTTATTTTATTAATTTATCATTTCACACATTCAGTTAACACAGCAGTTATACTTTCACAAGCTACAGAAAAAATACAGTTTAAGAGAAGAAAGGTCATTTTACAGTATGGGAAATTAAATATATTGTAAGCAGGTGAAAGAAAGCTATACAAGTGAATATCACTTTTGAACTTTAATTATGCTAACTAAGCAATTCAGGATAAGCATGAGGAAGAACCTCCACACCCCCCCCAAAAAAAACAAATCAGTCACCAAAAGGTAACGAGGGTGCTGTTTGAAATATTTGACTATATTTTACTTGGTAACAAATATTTTATTTGAGGCAGTGTTTGCATGTGAACATTAGGGCAAGATACAAATGTTAAAACTTAAATTGCTTTCACAATCGGAAGCATTACTAAGCAATTAAAACTGATTTAACTCAAACCTAACTGACACATTTTTTCACAGCAGTTTATGCTTTTTAGGAATAACAAATGTTTTCTTGATGATAAATAAAAATAAGCAAATAAATAAAACAATACACTATCAGAAACACTAGTAAACAACTAAATCCAGTTTATCCAAACCCAGCTGAGACATTCTTATAGTTTATGCTGGTTCTTAACATAATTGTAGGAATTTGAACTTGGTGATAATATAGCCTACAAACACATTAAATAAATTGTTTTCTAGTAAATTCATTTTCATTTACTGATAGACTAGAGTTCATTTTAAGCAAACAGTGGTCAGTGAATTAACTGGAACAAGTTAATAAAGATATGTGACTTTTTACATGAAGAGAATAAGGTACTTTAATAACAGGGCCCATATGGACAGAGTAATACAGCAAAACTCCCAGTGCTGGTGAATGATGTCCACAAAACTGCTGCAAGGAAATGTTTGACATTGAACAATTATCTACCTACTGTGTAGTGTGCAAGCTATACCCCCCACTGTAAAACAAAATCCATAAATATAACACCTGCTGGTAAAAGAAAATAGTAAACATACCTAATGGGTGTAGGAGAAAGACATACAAATCTGTTTTACTATAAACAAAACTGTCCCCATTACCTAACTTGTGGTTATTCCAGTCTTGAGCTGATTTAGTATTTAAAATGCTTAAAACAAAACAAAAAATGTAACTGGTAGTAGAGCCATAGCAAGCAGCATTTTTGTAACAGTAAAAGGATTGTCCTGTATTATAGGAGAGGCAAGGATGTGCAAGCTATAGTGAATTATAACTGAAACAGAAATGGCAAGCAGCATAACAATTATTTCTGTGGTTTAATTGCTAGCACAAGGCACTGATATAAATCTGTAATGTGCTTTCTTCTGTAGTTATCACTAGGGGCAAATCTTGTTGAAAAAGTAAAGCTTTGTTAAGTGTTAAGGAAATGAGTCTGGAACTCAAACACTGCTTCATTAAGCAGTATGAAAAGTTTATCGCTACAGCCTATTGGAATGCATTATAGAAGGGACTTGCTATTTCTATATGACTGCAATTTTGAAGGCTTGCTGCAACCCTTATCAGTTGTTTCAAATCATTTTGAAAATGAGTCTAGTTTGCATTCCAGACACTCTAATTAACAAAACGTTGAGCTTATGCATGTGTAAGACAATGTAAAAGTTCATGTGCAACAAAATACACAATCATAAAATCATACTGTGAGCATCAGATATGTGTTATAGCATAGTGTTTAAGAAATATTCCATTTCAGACAGTAATATTTATTAGAAGAAGAAAATTTCAAAATAGCACATATAGATATTATGTAGAAGATACTGTCAGGGGAGTTCACATGAATTATAGTTTATGTAGATTATAAAACCTTTGAAAAAGTACATATTGATAGCTATCAATGGTGCAGCCAGGCATATTCTTTGCACTCTAGAGTACTATTTTTCTTAATATGTTAGAAATGTTGGGGCTTTATGAAGCCATATTATGTCTATAACCATCTACATTAAAGTTTCTAAAAGCATGTATGTAGCTTGCTTACAGAGGGGACTGCAAATCTAAAAACAATATGTCTAATAGCTTTTGACTGAGCAGTTAAAATGTTACACACATTAAGTTTGGGGGAGGAACAACAGTTTGAGTGACATGATCATTTTCTATATGCCAGATAGATTTTGTGGTAGCAATAAGCCTATGTGAGTACAAAATGGAATTAACTGACTATACCTCTGATAGCTATTTAACGAATGTGAGCATGTGCACTGAAAACCAAATGCCAACTGCAGTTTGAGAGTTTAAGTTGTTTTAAATATAAACAGTTCTGCCAAATAATTCATGTTAGATTTTCTGTGAGATGTTATCAGCTTCATGCATATAGGTTAATGTATCACAAACAGTGCACATTCCATGATACTCAGGTATGCCTAAATTACCAGTAAAACCTCCCCTGGCAGAAATATCCATCCACTGAGCTACTCCTTGAGTGGTCCTGAAAAGCCCCTCCCCTTGCAATAACAGTTCTTCAACCTAGCATTATGGACAGTTGGACTACCCTTGTTTCTCCTACCAACCTTGATGATTTGGGCCTCTTGAGGTAGTGTACCAATTGTCTCATGTACATTGACAACCCTCTACTAATAACTCACTCTAGTACAGAGTGCAAGAGCTGTATCTACACCAAGAATCTTGAATCCATGCTCTCTTGCACACAATACAGTAACATCAAAGAGGTTGTCAACCCAGCCACCACTACTCATGCACATAGTATCACTACACATACACATACTATGCACCAAACACAAATGTTAACATAAGGTTCTCTCAAAAAAACTTAACAAAACACCAGAGACCTCCAAAACATAAGACTACTACAAATAACGCAGTTCTCACAGCATCCATGGCACATAGTAATACCAGTGTGTCACCTACTATGCCAATAAGGTGTAACACTCAAAAAACACATTTTCTTGTCATTGGAGACCCCATAGTGAGACACACAGATGTCCCACTCACCAGGTCATACAAGGAAAAAGTCACTGTCGGCTGCCTGTCTGGTGCCAGGATTAATCAGATCACACATGCACTCAGCAACAGGTACCATTATGACTTTGTTATAGTTCATGTTGGAATTAATGACCTGAGATGTACCTCACTAGACTATATGATGAGAGACATAATTGAGCTTTTGGAGTATGTGTCACAGGCACGTATGTCCCTAGCCTTGAGTAGCATACCATGTTCACCTAGAGTGATGCCACAGTATAAACAAAAAATGATCAATTTCAATAATTGGCTTAGATTCTGGTGTCATTCAAAGGAGATCCAGTTTCTGGCAATCTGGGAAGCCATAGTTGACAAACCTCACTGCTTAGCCAGAGACTGTTTGTACCTGGCACCACTAGGGTTTTGTCTGCTGGCAAAGGCTCTTGCTTTCCCTGCAGTGTCTTTTTAGGCAAGGTCTCAAAAACAAACTTCCCTAAGTGAAATTTGCCAATCAAAACAAAATAAGTGTCATGCTGCTAAATGTTATGAGCTTAAACCAAAAACTGCACACTCTGGAAGCACTTATATCACTGGAAGTTGTAGATGTCTGTGCAGTCACAAAAACCTGGTTCAAGAACTCAGAGAGTATCCTGGCCTTGCAAGGCTACCATGCCTTCCACACCTTCAGACCACAAAACAAATGTGTGAGCACCAAAGGAAACAGTGTTTCTGTCTATATTAGAGAAAAATTCACCTCCTATCTAGTTAGACTGGACAACTCCATGCAGTTACTCCAAGTTCAGGTTACTGTGGGTAAGACCCCCATTCAAGTCATAGCCAGTTATAGATCCCCTCTGTGGGTCATGACGTGTATGAAGCCTATTTGACCAAACTAGAGTCAATCCAAATATTCCCAAACATTCTGGTTATGGGGGATTTCAGTTATCCCACCATCAACTGGGAAACCTACACTAGCCCTAACTCACTAGCACAAAAGTTCTTTGACTTTGTTAACTAACATATATGAACAAATGGTTCATACCCTGACAAGAGGAACAAATATACTAGATCTGGTCTTCACTAACAAGTCAAACAGATGCAGTGCCACAACTGTCGGACCTTCATTAGCTAAATCTGACCACAAATCAGTCACCTTTGAGCTGGCACTAACATCAGAACTCACAAAGGGAGAAATCAGACTAAAAAACTTCACCAAGGCAAAGTATACCCTCCTAGGTGAAGGTATAAATGCATTCCAAGCCACAACCCAGCTGGAAGTGGTAACTACACCAAAGCTTACATTAAAGCCCTGTGCAGTTACTCACATAAGTGTATAGACTCAGCTGTATCAGAAAGAATCAAAGCCAGAGCCCCAAGTAAAAACACACCACCATGGTGGACATCCAGCATCAACAAGGTTTACAATAAATGCAAAAAGTTACTGTTCGAGAAAACAAAGCTGAGGCCCCAACAATGGAAAAGCACCATCCTCAGCCTCAACAGGCAAATAAGGCGACATATCAAATCTTTCAAGGGCTCCATTGAGAAAAACCTAGCAAGCACAGCCAAGGATAACCATAAGGCCTTTCACAGCTATGTATGTAGCCTAAAAGGTAGGACTCAAGCATTTACAGAACTAGTGACAAATGGTATCACACACACTGACTCCACAGAGATAGCAAACCTGCTAGGGGATAGGTTTGGTGAAAAATTCACTCCCTTGTCCCCTCCAAACTTATCATAAACATTCACCCAAACTTCTCCCCCTCCCACATATCTAAAGAGTAGGTCATTATAGCCTTGTCCAAGGCAAAAAAACACAGCCTGTATGGGACCAGACAGTATTGAAGGCTGTCTTCTAAACAGGCTAAAACATGAAGTAACATTACCATTAAGTGCCCTTTCCAATCATAGCCTAACCATAGGCTTTGTTCCTGTGGAATGAAGAACAGCAACAGTTATTCCCTCCACAAAGCTGGCCTAGCAATAGACTTAGCCTGACCATCCTTATCTGTAAATCCATAGAATGTATCATTATGGATCTCATAAATAAAGGCCTAGTAAACCTCCAGACCCTGGATCCAACCTAATTCAACTTCATCAAGGGCAGAGCTTGTCTATTAAATCTGGTGGATTTCTTCAAAAATGTGACCAATGCCATTGACATGATACAATCTGTGCACACTGCATACCTCGACTTGGCAAAGGCTTCTGACACAATCTGACACTCCGGCATTACCAATAAACTTAGTAAACTGAATGTAAACTCCTTTGTTGTAAGATGGTTTGCCAACTGGCTCACAAACTGAACACGCTATTAAAGTGGGTGACTCCACATCAACCAGCAGATCTATCACTAGCAGGGTGCCACACGGATCACTTCTGAGCCTCCTACTGTTTGGTATATACTTCTCAGAAGTTCAGGCCAAAACTAAGGGGTTGTGGCTGACCACGTTTGTGGACACCTGCAAACTGGGTGCAATTATCAAATCCCCAAATGATGTCAGTATACTCCAGGAGAGTTTATGCAGACAAGTGACTGCTGTCTTAATTACAGTTTCACACCAAATGCAAAGAAATGCATAATTATTCCCTTCAGCAAAAACAATGTCCATTCATACTATCAAATCAGCAATAATACCCTATGTATCCAAGAAGTGATAAGGGATCTGGGATCACAAGTAGAATGAGAACTTAACTTCAACCACCATGTGTCTACTGCAGTAAAGAAGGCAGCTTCCTACATAGCACACTTGATTAGTAAAGGCATCACCTTGAGAGTAAACAAGGTTATAACCTCTCTCTCTATACTCGGACTAATCTGACCAATAATTGAGTGTAATGCTCCATTCGGGAGAGACCTCGGAGGTTTCTAATAAAGAAGATCAAGGGACTCCAGCAAGTACCATACACAGACTGACTAAAGTTACTGTCAGTGTACTCTGTATTGTCAGACTTCTTCAGGGGAGACTTATGCCTGGGTTACAGAGCAATCTCAGACCCAAACTTGCTGCATATCCATAAATTAAATGGGATTAGAGCTACGTGTTCCAGGGACCTAAATATGGCCTGCAACTTAAATAGGACATACTGGAGGGACAGATCTGTCTCCCAGTGACTGCTGCATCTTTGGAACAGGCTAGCAATTCATATGAAGCAGAGCACCACTATGACACTGTTCAAGAAAAAAATGGACGAGTGGATGGGGCACCATAAATTCTTACTGGAAATAGTGCCCACAACAATCTTGGACATGGGCAGTCATTACTAAATGCAATCCTGGATATTGATTAGCTTATCTATGGTATTACATTGGAATGAATTGGCTAGGCTTGAAATAACCTCTGGGTTGATAGCCTAGTAAACTCCTATAATCCTATTTGAGTGACATTTAAGGGCACAAGGGAAGATACCTGCTGATTTAATATCTGATGTGTTAATTAGGATCCAGCCTAACAGATTACTTATGAACATTATAGGATTGAGATAAATTGATGAACTATTTCTGACTGTATACATTTTTTGACTTAGTTGTATGCAGTTAGCTAAAATCTCCATGTAGAATGAGTTCACTGCATATGGCAGGTACCACCACATTTTAGTGTGCTTGCAAAAGAGGCTTACATTTTTTAGATTTAAAGTATATGCATAAAATATTAAGTGTTCCACCATTACCAAGTAATGAGAAAGAAACAGGAGTTATTAGACTTCAGCTGTGAGATTTTTACAGATAAGACACATTCAGTTTTAATCTGAGAAATATAGAAATGCTACGCTTTTTAGTTTGCCAGACATTCTGAGTGGTCATTAATCTGTAAGAATGAGGTCAGTAAATTAGTCTTTAACTATGCGTTAGCAAAGGCTAAAACATGAGGAGAGTTGTTTAGTAACCACCTTTGGAAATCATCAACTTTATTATCAGTATTTGTGATTTGCGTAAGTCATATTAAGGCCTTTACATGAATGCCAGCCTGAGCTAATTATATTAATTATTTGGGTATTGTTTAAGTTATGAGGGCATTAGAAGGGGCCTTATTAAAACTCTGAGCAAAAATGTTACTAAGGGATGCGGCCAAGCAGTTTAGCATTTTGGGTAGAAGACAGCTCTATTCAACCACATCCTAGACTGCCTTACTGTTGTCAGACAATGATCCCAGTATAATTAAATTTTAAAATATGATTTGGATTGACACAGCTATGTGCTGCTTCAATGATTCCAATGTTTTGTGTTTTTCACAATGATCAGTCAGAGCTAAGGATCATTCTTTGCTTTTCTGTTAACAGATATGCCTACTATAACTGCTTTTAGGTACCACAAACAGTAGGGTCAACTGGGGCCTAGCATAACTGGATTTATTGTTCTTTTTATGACTCTCCCCCAGATTCACTATCCTTCCATGCTGGACTAGCTTAGTCCTGCATGGAAGCGGTTGTTTAGGAGCCGGATGGCAGCGCACCATGCATATTAATGAAGGTGTTCTGCCTGAGCTCCTAATCTTACAAAGAGCATGTAAGAGTACAGGGGGCATGTCTGAGAGCAGAGCTCTCAGAATATACACGCCCCTGCAATGAAGAACAGCAGAGTAGTAATAAAAGAATGAGTGAAACCACTCATAGGTATTCGCATCCCCCCAGCAACATCCCCCCACATGTACAAGAGCAATAGTGAAAACAACAAATACAAAGATGATTTTTTTTATGAAACAGATTAAATTTAACTGTAGGTGCGTGGGTTTGCCCATCGCTTAGCTACGGTTAATGCAGCTTAAATGGCATATATGAAGCAGTCCCGCAATAGTGTAGTGGGGAGAGGATTTGACTTATGAGCAGTCATTCCTGGTTCGAGTCCCATTCTAGTACATTCCATTTTCCATGTCAAATCACTTTATGACCAATATTTTTAGCTGCATAACCTACTAAATAACATATATTTGTGAACTGGAGTACTGCATTAAATGCAGATGTGAGGTGTCATTGTCATAATTTTGCAAAGTCCATAGATAATCACAAGTGCCCCATATAGTATATGTACATAGGAATCCGGGATACAAATGGAAGGTAAAATGTGTAATGAATGATAAATTCATACAGTTTCCAAATCCACCATCTTCCCAAGAACTATTAGACATTACTGTCTAAACTAGTGTGGTGATAAGTGGGTATAAGCACTAGTAAGCAAGAGTAAGCATATTTAAGCAGTGGTAAGCGGGTTTAAGCCCGTTTGTACAGGGGTAATCAATGCACACACAGGTTAAGTGCTGCTTCTGTCCGGCCTTCTACATTGGGAAGACGGACAGAAAACTGAATGAAAGGATTTATGAACACCTATACAATATCAGGAGTAATAAACTAACAAACGCCCTGGCTAGACACATTAATGACCACCCAGGACACGAGTTCAAATTTAGGGCCATAGATCAGCAGATTAGTGACGGAAGAGGTGGTCATGATTCTCTCAAACATGAAAGGAAAGAGCTTATCTGGCAACTTAGGGTGAATGCTAATCAGAGACCAGGCATTAACGAAATGTGTTCTATCCAATGTATACTGAGGTTAAAGAACTTAGAAAGACAGTAATAGACACAGCGATCATCATGGTCAGGAACTTAGAATCACACTACTTTTCTTCCTGACCTACTATTCAGTCTTTGGCCTGTAGTATTACTAAAATGGCCATTAAAAATTGTGCCTAACACTATTTACTCCTACCATTACGAAGGACCGTTGCTTACTCAGTATTCCCCTTTTGCGCTTGCCAGTTACACTTACTAATTTTTCAACTCCTGCACACCCTGTTTTGCACTACTTGTTACTCCTTTCTTAAATGGAACTATAGGAATTCAACAACAAACTATGTTCCACATTAATTTAATAACTTCTCCAACCATTACCTTTCAAACACTGGTTCCTCACACTTACATTTCCAAACACCGGCTGTCAACTTGTGCTCGCCTCAGTTTTATCATGCACAACTACACTACACAGTGGGGTTGTTTTATCTAACACCACTTGTCATCTATAGTGGGCATGTATATAGAGGTGAAAGGAACAAGAAAGCTTACGGTTCTTACGTTAACAGAACGCTAACTCAGTTCCTTTTTGCTCACGAGTTATTATTAAGGGATGAGTTAATAACTTAGTCAGGAATAACCAGGTTAAGATTTACATTTAATTTTTACACAATTTTTGCATATTTGCATATTTATTTCTTGTATACCCTCTAGACGGATATACTTTTAAAAAACTCAGTCCGATTGTAGCACTTGAGAATGAACAATTTTATGATTGAGGCATGTCCTCTACTGGTACAAATAGGTACGACAATTGTTACTTGAACATAAGTAACACCACGGACTAAATGGATGTCCTTATACCTTACTTTTAACTTGTTTTAATTTTTTCAATATTTTTTTAACATTTTTATAGTGTTTTTATTGTTGGTGTCCTGTAGCTTAAGCACATCACCTGTGAAGGTTCAAGTCCAGCCTTTATTTTAATAGACTGGACCGGACTTTTTTGTTAGTAGCTCACTATGAGTCTCACAGGTGTATTTATTGAATGACTGCAGCTAATTGATTGTAACGTGTTAATTGTTGGGTGCTTAAATACAAAAGCCATTGTGTGTTTCACTGTTTTTTGCTCTGAAGAAGCTTAATACAAATTTGCCGAAAAGTGCATGTTATTAATCGCACTTCAGCCTTTATTTAATAAAAGTTTGCTAACACCAGCTACCTCGTTGAGAGTGTGCTTTTTCCTCCAGTGCTTGTGTCGCACACAGGTTAAGCAATATTGAAGCTAACACTCTGTAAGCATATTTAACCAGAGGTTAACATTGCTTACCTTCGCACAAACCCGCTTACAATTACCTTAATCACTCTTTATGCAATAGCCGCTGTTCTGTTAACAAATTAAACAGTCTTTGCAGGTCTTGAACCCAGGACACTATAGTCACAGTAGTTAACCACTTAGCCATCAGAAGAAGATTGAAGTATCACCAAACAAATCCTCACTATAGGAAAATCAAACTGAACATGTGAAAGGAATCCATATGCAGTCTTATGTTGTATAACCTACTACATAACATAAATATGTGAGCTGGAGTACTGCAGTAAGCCCAGATATAAGATGTTATTGTAATAAAGTGTTGAAATCCCCTAATAAACACAATGACCCCATACAGCGTACGTACACATGAATCATGGATACCATCTAAATATACTACATATAATATATCTAGCTAGAATACTAAATCAATGCCAAAAAGCAAATTTAATGCAAACTAAATAGTAAGCTACGCTAAACATTGCACAGCCCAGCTTAGTAGGTGTAAGCAATGTGTAGGCCAACTAACTCAATTTGTCCATTGGTATACCCCTTTAAACAATGCCAACCTTAGGTAAGCAGGTTTGCCCATAGCTTAGCCTTTTCAAAACAGTCCAATCATGGCAAAGTGCATGAAATTGGTCTTATTTAAACCCAACAGGGGGGAATACATCTCATAAACAGTTGTAGCTTCCCCTTGTAGGCACTATGTCTGGAATGGGAGAGAGTGCTCATTTCCAGGCACAGCAATGGGGCATCCAGGAGTCCAGAGTCATGGCAGGATTCCTTGTGAAAGACCATGAGCAGAGACTGCTGCAGGGCCAGTACCATGGTTCCCAATATAAAGTGGAAGCCTGGGACCGTCTCGCCCATGAACTCACCAGTGCCACTGGCATACCCCAAACTGGTGAGCAGGTCAGGCATCACTATGCCGACCTGAAGTGGTGAAAGGGGGATCTCTTAGATCAATATATCCAAGAGGCTAAGAGGACAGGGAAGGTCCCAGCAGTGTGTAAGTACCACTCCACTACCTGCTTAATAATTGCCAGCTCATGTATATTATGGCTAGGTATGGCTAAATATTCCTCTTATGCCCTTCACAGTGGAAAGTGAGCGGGCTGCAAACCAGGAGGCCCATGGATGTCACTTGGAGCAGTTGCAATGTGAGGCAGGTTAGTAATACTCTTTCATGTACTGTCATAGGAAATAAATCTAAAAGTAGTAGTAAGTTAATTGCCTGTATAAAATCTGTATTGTTTAAGGCATGTACTGCATACACCATAGAATATAGCAGGAAGAGTCTCATATAGGTTGCATGTAAATAAAAGCATAATAGCCTGACAATAACGGTCTAACTACTGGACTGCATGTATTTACTCTGTATCATATGGTAATGTAGATTTGCAATCACTTAATAGTACTGTTATATTAAGCACTGTTACCCACACTGTGCAACATAAATAAAATGTGTAGGAATGTCTGTATACGACTGGTGTAATCCAAAGAGGTCATATAGTACAACTGAGAGAGACATAGATAGAAAACAGTGAAAAGGCAAACAACAAAATCCAAATAGCAAAGACAACTGAGACATGAACTATTGTATTTTTAGCACACGCAGCCATGGTTCAAATCCTGTGAGTGGTAGTAGGCTGCATACAGAATCATACCCCACAACTGTACAGATATGTCCAGAATGTCCAGTAAATCAGCCTATACCTGCTGCCTGTCACCCTGTCCCCCTGGGAAATCAGTGTGATTATCCCAGATGTTTAGGCACAAACAAGAAATACAACTGATTGTCACACATCTATAAGAACAAACCTGTTACTCTAGCAACTCCCCAAAATGTTATAAGAGTAATAAGCTAAGTATGTCCCATCTACACTCCCATGTTGTCAAGCTGTGACCAGAGTGTGTACAGTAACAGAGTGAGATGTATGTGCATAATACTAATATGGAATCTGGTAATTTGTGTGGCAACATTCAGGTAGTGCTAATATTGTTCTCACAGGTTCGTCAGATATGAACACTGGGACTAGAAATAAAAGATTGATACCCTGTACTGGTACTGTTTACTTTGGTATTGTATGACATTGTTATTGTTGCAGTTGCTCTTAATAATAAGGTATTACTCATCACTGTCACCCACACTGTGCTGCACAATATAACTGTCTAGGAAATCCTGTATAAGAGTATTGTAATACAAGGTCAGAATGTAAAACCACAGGAGAATTATAGACAGAAATGTACAGCAATATCTGCATAGCACAGACAACTGTGATGGACAGTGTTTTATTTTTAGCAGACACAGCCATGGTCCGAATCCTGGGAATTGTATTAGGCTGCATACAGAATCATACTCTACAACTGTACAGATATGTCCAGAATGTCCAGTATATTGGCCCATATCTGCTGCCTGTCACCCTGTCCCCTGGGAAATCAGTGGGATGATCCCAGATGTTTAGGCAGCAAACAGGAAATGCAACTGATTGTCACACATCTATAAAAACAAACCTGTCACTCTAGCAACTCCCCAAACTGTCATGAGAGTAATAAGCCAAGTATGTCCCATCTACACCACCATGTTGTCAAGCTGTGACCACAGTGTGTACAGTAACAGAGTGAGATGTATGTGCATAATACTAATGTGGAATCTGGTCATTTGTGCAGCAACATTCAGGTAGTGCTAACAATATATAGTTAAAGCTAGTAAAGATTAATTAGGTATTTTTCTTTGAAATCGGACCTGTACTATTGTATTATTTTAAGTTTCTGTGTGATCTCTGAACTCTTAGATATCTCTGTGGTGTAGTAGTTTTGTCTTGTGTTTAAGTATTTATTATTAAATATTTTAAAACATTCTACCTGTGGCTGGTTTATGTAGAGATAAAGTATGCTTTAGAGTACATTATATATTTGTAGAGTTTATTGTAATAAGCCCTTCCAATAAGCCTTGAGACTGATTACTCATACTACCACTGGATTATAATATTGCACATTAATAATTGGACACCCTTTTAAGGGCCTTTTAGTAGCTGATAATTAACTGGGTGGTGGCAGGAATTACTACTGTATGGTCTGGGTAATAGGGGCACAGCTGGAGAACCTGTGCCAGCCTTTTTCCAGGAAAGTCTGTGTGGTTGTATAACCTCTTCTCAAAGTGTGTGTGTGTGTTGTGTCAGCTACTTGGGCAGGGACACGAAGCCCTGGTTGGACAGAGAGGGACTGGAGGTTTTAGCTTACCCAGTTAGGCTGAGATCTGGACCCTATAGCTGTGCCAGTGGGAAGTCTTATTGGGGACCTGGTGAGCAAAGGAGCAACCAGCCCCAGACTGACTGTGATCGCTGTGTGCACTTAAGGGAAATTGTAGTTTACTGGGTGTATTAGTTATCCTTTCCTCTCTTCTAGGAGACGACTTCCCTGGTGTTAGTGGTGAATATTGGGCTCCTTCACTGCTGGGCCAGAGCATGGTTGTCACATGTGGTTTGCAGTGGTGGGATCTACTTCACACACTAATTGGCTTGTAGTGGTGTGGGTACAGTGAATTCCTATAGCTTATGTACAGTGATCTCTAAAAGTGTTTTGTACTCTAAAACAGCCATGCAGTGTATACTCAAAGTTCAGATCACAATTGTTTTATTTATTTTGTTAGCTTAGTGTTAGTCAGTAGAGGTGTATGGAAAGCTGACAAGGAGCCAGCTGGCGGAGATGTGCCAGGCTAGAGGGCTGGTGCATGGAAACCTGACTAAGGCAGATCTGATTGCAGCCTTGGTTACAGCTTCATCAGAAAACAGCAGCCTCGAGGACAATCAGACTGACAGTGGAGATACAATATCCTTGGAGAATGGACAGCTCAGCCTTTCTGCAGTAGACTTAAAAATTCAGCTGGAGCTGAAGAGACTTGAGTTGTAAGCCAGGCATATGGAACTAGAAGCAGCTGAGAGAATAAGGAGCCTAGAAGCTGAAGAACAGGAATGGCAGAGAAAGCATAAGAGGGAAATGCTGACTCTTCACCAGAGTCATGGAGGTAATAGGGAAGGGAGTAACCAGACCGCAGAAGCACAAAAGGTCAGTAAATTTCTTCAACAGTTTAAAGAGGAAGATAATTTTGATAGCTTCATTCATATGTTTGAGCGGGTATGTAAACAGTATGAAGTTGACCAAAGGCTCTGGGTACGGTTCCTTACCCCCTTACTCCATGGTAAAGATGTAACCTCTTTAGCAAAAATGCATGACACTGACTGTTGTAAAAAGACATTTAATAGAATATTTTAAGCTAATACCTGGAATGTATAGGAAAAAGTTATGTGAGCATAAACACAAGGCAAATGAAAATGTATGTGAATATGTTGTTGAACTGAGCACTTATTTTCATAGCTGGGTGAGTGGATGTCAGGTCACCACTTTTGAAGGGCTAGCAGACCTTTTGGTAAGGGAACAAGCCCTTAGCACTTTGCTTGAGGACATGAGGATCTGGTTAGCTGATAAACAGTGTGCTACTTCAGAGGAGTTGGGGATGAAGGGAGATCTATACCTAGGGCATCCCTGCACAGGAAAGGGACCCCCAGTACTGCACATGGGTCTAAAAGAACCCATAGTGGGCAGCACAGACTGCCCCAACAGAATCTGCCAGTAGCAGGGAAAGCCACTAGTCCAGGTACATGTCCAAGACCTAGGGTGAAATGTTTTGAATGCAACCAGTGGGGCAATGTGGCATACAGATGTCCACAGTGGCAAGGTGGGGAACAAAAGGTGAAAGAGCCAGTAAGTGGGAAAGACAAAAAGCCAATAGTGGGTTGTCTTGAGACAATCGGGGGTATGGAACTACCATTCTGCAGATGTCCTGAGAGGGAAGGATTTGGATGAGGCAGTACTATGTACTTATGCAGTTACACGCAATGAGGCTAGGAGACAAGCATGTGGGTCTGGTAGCGTGGGGGAGACCCAGACAGACTGCATATTTGCAGCCAGGACTGCTGAGGTGGTTACTTCAGGGAGTGAGATACGCTGTAGCAGTGAGACTGAAGGTGAGCCACAGCTGCTTGTGGGCACTGATGTTCCCTTGGACAGGTTAACTGCAAAGGCAGAGGTGAGTAGTAGTACCCAGGCTGACAGGCACCACTGTCAGAGGATGCCAGACTTCCTGTGAAGGGGAGCTGGGCAGTGTTACAAGGAGAGACTTGAGACAGGCTCAGCTCTCAGACCCTACATTGCAAGGCCTGAGGCAGGTAGCTAGGGACCACCTGATTCTCAAGGGAAGGGGGAATCTGTATATTGGAACAAAGGGCTACTGTACATAGAGTGGACCCCTGAGAGAGGGCTAGAAGGTGAGAGAGTACAGGAGTTGGTAGTGCCTAGAGCTTACCATCTGGCACTTCTAGCCATAGCCCATGATACTCCATTTGTAGGTCATATGGGCATAAAACGTACAAAGAGGCTTATTATGCAGAACTTCTATTGGCTTGGAATTTCCAGAGATGTAACAGAGTACTGAAGAACCTGTGAGCAGTGCCAAAAGGTACGCAAGGCAGGAGACAAGGTGAGAGCTCCTTTGATGCCTTTGCTTGTGATTGAGGAGCCATTTCAGAGGATAGCTATGGATATTGTGAGTCCTCTGAGTACTACAAGTTCCACGGGAAAAAAGTATATCCTAGTGATTGTAGATTATGTTACAGGATACCCCGAGGCAGTGGCTTTGTCCTCCATTGAGACCAAGAAGGTGGCAAATGCTTTGCTAGAGATTTTCAGCAGGGTAGGTTTCCCAAAGGAAATACTGTCTGGCAGAAGTTCCAGTTTTATGTCAGACCTGCTGGCTTGTCTGTGGACATCCTGTGGGGTGAAGCACATGAAGACCACCCCCTACCATCCCCAGACTAATGGTCTTGTTGAGAGGTTAAACTCTGCAATCAAATCCATACTATGGGCATTTGCAGATCAGTTTAAGAGGGAGTGGGACAAATATTTGCCCCATCTGTTGTTTGCTTACAAAGAGGTTCCCCAGGAATCCACAGGTTTTTCACCCTTTGAGTTGCTGTATGGACATAGGGTGAGGGGACCTGTAGATTTAATTTGAGATGAGTAGCAAGGTGAGTGTGAGTCTCACAAGGAGTCTGTTGTGGCATATGCCCTGAACTTCAGGACAAGGCTCAGGGAACTCATGGGCCTAGCCCAGGAAAACCTGGCAGAAGCCCAACAACAGAAAAAGGTGTGGTATGACAGGAATGCTCGAGCTAGAGAGTATGCTGTAGGGCAACAGGTGATGGTTCTCATTCCTGTCAGACACAACAAGTTGCAAGCAGCTTGGGAGCGACCCTACAAGGTGGTAAGAAAGGTAAGTGAGCTTAACTACATGGTGGAAGTGCTAGGCAGATGGCAGGGGCACTAATTTTACCATGTTAACATGATGATATGGAGGCCCTTGTGCTGAGCATTTGCAGTGGATTGCAGGAGGAGTCTGAGGGAGATCTGCGGACTGAAGCTCAGGCTGACACCTCAGTGGAAGGGGTAACAATGTCCCAGCAGCTATCTCCTACCCAGGTTCAAGAAATCCAAGCAGTGTTACAGGAGTTTGGGACATGTTCACTGGGAAACTAGGGTGCACCCACCTGGTGCAGCACCAGATGGATACAGGACCCAAAGGCCTATTAGGCAGGCCGCTTATAGGGTGCCTGAGAGAATCAAACAGACTCTGAGGGAGGAGGTACAGGAGATGTTGGAACTAGGGGTGATTCAAGAGTCCAACAGTCACTGGGCCTCACCAGTGGTGTTGTTGCCAAAGAAGGATGGCAGCATCAGGTTCTGTGTGGATTACAGGAAATTAAATAGTCACACAGAGTCAGATGCTTACCCCATGTCTAGGACAGATGAGGCCCTAGAGCAGCTGGGTGGGGCTAAGTATCTTGCAACCATTGATCTTATCAAGGGTTACTGGAAGGTGCCTTTGACTCCTAGTACTAGAAAGAAGTCAGCCTTTGTGACTCCTTTTGGCATGTATGACTTCACAAAGATGCCCTTTGGGATGAAGAATGCCCTAGTGACTTTCCAGAGGCTGGTAGTTCATATCTTAGCAGGAGCTGGAGGGTTTGCCCTTGCTTACATGGATGATATTGCTATTTGCAGCCATTCCTGGCAAGAACACCTTCAGCATGTTAGGGAGGTGCTGGGCAGACTACATAGGGCAGGGTTGACAATTAAGCTGAGCAAATGTCAGGTGGGTATGGCAGAGGTCTCCTACCTAGGACATAGAGTGGGGAGTGGTAAGATAAGGCCATAACCTGCTAAAGTGGAAGCTATTCAGGCATGGCCTGCATCTATTACCAAAAAACAGGTGAGGGTATTCTTAGGGACAGCAAGGTATTCCAGAAACTTTGTTCCCAATTATAGTACTATAGCTGCTCCCCTCACAGACCTGACAGGGAAGAACAGGCCAGATAAGGTAGTGTGGATCCCAGCATGTGAGCAGGCATTTTAGAAGCTTAAAGAAGCTTTGGGAGGACCC